>NC_143572.1:3030000-3240000 GCF_054136105.1 Typopeltis vanoorti | reverse complement strand
GAAAAAAACCAAAAAAAAAATTCTAAATTAAATAGTATATTATAGTTTATAATAAATTCCATTCTTATTTTAATATTAAATTTATAATTAACTCATCACTGAATTGATTTAGAATGCAATGTAAATGAACCTACGGTAAACGATAGTTCAGAAAGAGGTATTTGTTATTAAACACAAGTTGTCATACAGCAGCTTAGGGATGCATCAATTACATATTTGTAGTATTAAATAAAGAGAAAAATATATGTATATAGTTTAATCTAAAAATTGCATATTTTTTAATCTCGTTATTTTAATTGAAAACGATGACAAAGCTCAAAATCTTTAGTGACTGATCCCACCTCAGCGTTACATTTATATGAAAGAAGGAAATATTACAATCTTTACATCAAAAATGTAATATTTGAAAATACTCATCAAATTCTGAGTTTCACATTTAAATGAACTGAGAACCATTAATGAATTTAAAATAGGGCAATCATTTAAACATAGCTAATAAAAGAAATCTTAATGCTACAGAAGTATCATTTACCCACCAGAGCCTGGAACTTTTGTTGCAGTGAGGCTCTCTTGCAGCAGAACTCGTATTCACCACACCTTCCTATCTGTGATGACTACAGAATCAAAAGGAAACAGTTCTTCCCCCAGTCCTCGACCTTCTCTTCAGAAGGATTTTTGAAATGTTTCGCCATCCCCCCCCCCTACGTTCGAGGCAGGTCTTAAAATAGACAGAATCTTATAAATGCAATCTCTGCCCGGCTTTCGAGCCCTGCTGAAAACTAGCTACCCTTATCTGCTCCACTAACGACCAACCCCGTCTTCTCTTTTCCTGATGTGTGTGTGGAGTTCGAGTTCCTGATGATCTACTATGGACAGACGGAAAAATCAACCACCATCCAACTAGAAGAATATATATTTTCAAAAAATACATCTGCGGTCATGATTTTAGTCAACCGGGCATTGCTGATCATGCTTGGGATAGAATACAATTAATTGGAAAAGACCATCATGCTCCATCGCAGTAAGTTTATAAGAGAGAAACTATTTTTGGGATCTGCAGCTGCTCTCAGAAATCAGCCGAATTTAAATGAATATGGCTGCTTTACACTTCTCAAGATATGGGAAGCACTAATACTTCGAGATTCCAGTTTATATCCTGGACCGCCGCAGGTGAGCGAAAGGCTAGGTGGGGGCACCGAGTTATGACTCTAGTCTTTCCTCTACATGTTTCACTTAGTTGTGTGTGTGAGAGAGAGAGAGAGAGAGGGGGAGGGTCTCATATTGGACTCCTTTGTCTGAGCAAACAAAGTTTGCTCAGACAAAGTATTGAAAGAATTAAATATTTTTAATCCATTTTCAGTTCTGTTTCACTCCATTAAGCCTCTAACAGAAGTGTGAAAAATAGTCCCAGACCATGATGCCTCCCTTCACTAAACTTCATCCGTTAAAGCCAGGCTCTTCCGTCGGTCGGACTGCCAAATGATAATGCCTGATTCCTCACTCCAAAGAGCAGGTTTCCCTGCTCCAGAGTCTAATTGCGAGGAACTTTACACCACTGCGCCCGACGCTTGGCGTTCCTTTACTGATGTCAGGCTTACGTGCAGCTGCGTAGCCATGGAAACCCATCTTCAGCTCTCGATGAACAATTGTGGTGCAAGCGTTGCTTGCAGAGGCATTTCCCAACTCGGTAGCGAGTGTCTGTGTTGCGACCAAGGTGATTGTTTCGTGCCACGCACCTCATCGCTCGGCAGATTCGCTCTATGAATGATTTTGTGGCTTACCGGGGCGCGACTGTGCGGTTGATCAAGGCCACTGCAGTATGGAAGATAGTATGAAGTGAGTCGTTTCAAAGGTGACATCTTATGATAGTGCCGCGTCCAAAGTCACCAAGCTCTTCGGTTGCGGCCCATTTTACTGTTATTTGTCCTTGAAGATCCCAAGACCGTATGCTTTCTTTTATACTTGTATGAATCAATACGGTTGTACGAATATAGCAATATCCACTACTGCGAAAAGATACCTGGATTTTTTTTTTTTTTTGATCAGATAGTGCATGATGAATTAAGAAGATAAATTTGGCATCACGTTTAATATATCTTTCTTTCAGCAAGTCCTACGATTAAATAAATTAGCGTGGGTCACTGAAGATCGAAACCTTGATGTATATAATATCTGGTATAATTATGCTAGAACAATCTGGATTGTCTTTCTCGAGTTGAATCATTTCCAAATAGTTTGTCTTTGGATATGAATAAGCAGCGTATAATTAGAAGTAGAAAATGTACTTCTAATTATTTTCCTTTTTTAAATTTTACCTACAAGCATTAACATAAAATTTAAACAGTCGCTTATTTTACGCTTAAATTTATTAACTTTTAACTAATTTCTGAAATTTATTAAAAATAAGAGTAAAAGAAGAAGAAACAGAAGAGTAATTATAGTTTACAAATAAAGTAATTTTTTTAAAATTCAACATTAAAATTATATTTGACTAGTAATTTTAATTTGAATTAGAATGCAATGAGAACCTAGGTTTGACAACAGTTCAGAAAACCAATTTTTTTAAAATTAAGAATATGATTTTCGTAGACAAGCCAGGGAAAATCCCTTATATACTTGTATAAGTAAAAGGAAAAATAAAAAAACATTAATATTTTAAAAGTAATTAATAAGGGAAACCGAATCCAAAATATTCAAATTCACTCAATAATACAAACTTCATTTGCGCCTCCTTTTGTTTCCTGAATGAGTTCGATCCAATCTGGAGTTGGTAGACATGAGAAAACAAGGGCGCATAACGCACTGAAGAATCACTAACATGGATGGAACACAAGAAATACACCCTCTGTCCAAAAAGAATCCGAACTTTTCGAAAATAGAAGAAACTAGTGTCGCCACCTGTTGTATCTTTTTGTTGTCGAAAGCGGAAACCTTCATTAGTGTTGTGTCAACTGTTTATGACATTTGTTTCATTAGAAGTCGAGTTATAGTGCCAAGAGTGACAGTGTGTTTTGATGAATGGTCGGAAAATGAGTTTCAAACAGAGAGCTGCGATGGACTTTTGTGTTAAACTTGGTAAAAGGTTTACCAAAACGCATCAAATGCTTCAAAACGCATACGGTGATGAATACTTATCCCGTACTCAAGTTTACGAGTGGTTTAAGCGATTTCAAAATGGTCGTGAGACGCTTGAGGACCACGAAAAGCCAGACCATACAAAAACTGGATTGAGCGAAGTTAACATCCAAAAACTGCGTGATTTCATCAAAGAAAACCCGAAATTGTCCGTGAGATTGATTGAAGATGAATTGGGGATTCTAAAATCAACTGTGCACAACATTTTGACTGTCGATCAACTTGTTGTTCCCCACAAGTTGGCCGACGATCAAAAAATGTATCGAATTGAACCCTACAAGGACTTCATTAAAACTGCTCGTAAGGACTGAAACTTTCCTTAAAAAAATGTCGCTTGTAGAAGTCAAAAGTAAAGACAATGCTGATTTGTTTCTACGATTCCAAGGGCATTATCCGTAAAGAATTCGTTCCGTCTAGCCAAACGGTGAATGGTGAGTTTTATCTACGTACGGCATGAATATCGTGATTCAGGCAGCTGGTCACTTTTGCACGATAATGCACCATCTCATCGTTCGCGCATTGCGAGACAGTTTTTGGGCAAAAACCAAGTTTATGTGTTGGATCACTCGCCGTATTCACCTGATTTAGCACCCCGTGACTTCTTTCTCTTCCCCAACTTCATTTGTCGATGAAAGGAAAGCAATACGACACCATTGAAAACGTTCAAGCAGCAGTAACCACGACCCTCAACAGTATCCCAAAAACCAAAATAAAAAACTCATTTAACGAATTAACTGACCGTGTTGAACGTTGTATTGAAGCTGAGGGAGAGTGTATTGATTCAAATAAATGATTTGAATAATTATTGGCCTGTGTTTTATTTTCTATCAAAAGTTCGGTTTCTTTTTGGACAGGGGGGGTGTACATAAACCGTTAAGAATGATAATCAGGAAAATTAGAATATGATTATTGTGCAGAATTTCGTAGCTCAGTAATTTCTGGCTTAATTTGTCTTTTAATCTGCTTTTATTTGTCAACCAGTAAATAAAATCTTCCGCATTTTTTTTTCTAAATTGTCAGATATGACGGGGGGGGGGGCGTAACCACACAAAACGAACCTCATTTGCCACTGGAACAGATTGCAATTAATTTCTCATTCAATCGGCTTAAAAAAATATTATCTGCTCCCTCAGCGTCAGCCACAACCATGCGATAGTTTTGAAAGAAATATCAAGCCTGCCGATCATGTCAAAATAGAAAGGCACTTCTAGATTACTCTCCTTTCTTAGTGGATGTAGTCAATATCTTAAAAAATGTAAACCTTCCGAAAAAAAGAATTTCGTCCCATCTGAAATTCTCCGCACTTCAGAAAGTATGCCAGAACAGCAATTTTATTATTCGCAGTGGGTGAGGATGCTGTTATCTCTTGATCGTTTTGAATATTATCCAAAAATGTCATCCTACTGAGGGACCGATCTACGTGTGATCGGTCCCTCAGTTTCACCACATTTTGATCCCACCGAAACATACAAAAAGCTTGTATTCGTTTCCTAGCCTACTGAGACAATCCGCAAACTTAAACCTTATAATCAATCCCTCCCTTCCCTCCCTCGTCCCACCCGATTATCCAAAACGCACAAATCACTTCATTAAGAACTCATTGACGACGGGTTTCGATGAGATCAGCCAGAACATCTGCCCAGACTATGCCAGCCTCACCAATGAAATCAAGTACACTTTCTTAGCCAGTAGCTTCCTGCTCAGGATGACATCTTGGGAAAAGATAGCACGTGCTTTTAAAACATGATATTCAGACCTTCCTTCAAGCCTTATCAGACACAAAGCAATGAATCTGACTGACTTCACACTACCAAAAATCTGGGAGATTATTATGACAACGGCGCCAATTAGGACTGTAGAGCTACGCCATTAAGTAATTAGTTAGCGTTTGCCTCCCTTCTGGATGTCTTCATGCGTGCATATTCTTATCTTTATGATCGTCTTGATGAACAAGGGAAATGTGGCTTTAATTATCAAATATAGTTAAGTTAATTAGTATCTCTAGACGCTTGTTTCTTCCATTACACAACAACGTGGATGATAATCAGCATCGAGGACTCTCATTCAGGGTGGAATTTGTAGTCGTCCCTTTAATGCAAACGCAAAAGAAAATAGTGCAGCCTTTTTCACTATCAGATGGAAGGTTTTACGAGTTGGGTGTGACCTTCTTAAATGCATTCGTCAGTGGTATATATATTTACGTTTCTAAATGGAAGTGTTCTCAGTTTGGTGCCTCCTTTTCGCAAAACTGGGAAATCGGTTTTTTCGAAGTTCGACTGATTAGCCCAACCTAAGAAAAAATGTCCAAATCAGATTATCCCCACTGTAGATTGGATTCGAACTTCTCTTATCCAGAAAATGATGAAAAACTCGACCATAATATCAACTGGATAAAATAATCAACAGTAAAAGCTGTGGGGGAGGATGTTGATCCAACTAGACATACACTGCTTGGAAAGAAGTCAACGGGCACCCCTCGTAGGTAAGGTACATCGTGCCATGTAACGAGTCACGTGTTTGTAGCAGGTATAAATTGGACGAATATGATACTCCCAAGTTAGTGTAACTTGTGTCGGATGAAATGGCTGCGAGAAGGGAACTGATGGAGTTTGAAAGAAGTGTTGTGATAAGATGCCATATTACAGGCCTGTCTGTTCGGCAGGTTGTTGACAAATTGGCCATCCCAGATCAACAATCAATGATACCATACTGAGATGGAAGCGAAGGGAGTCGACTGCAAGTGCTATCCGCAGTGGACGACCCACCACACTCACCAAACATGAGCATGGGTGCTACGAAGGATAATATGAAAAAACCGCCATTCATCGGCTGACACGTTGAATGCGGAGTGCCGGGCATCGAAATGTGACACGAATCTGCACAAAAACATTCAGAACCAAGGCTCACAACATGGGTTTACATGGTAGGACTGCAACATGCAAGCCCCACATTACTCGAACCAACGCCTAACACCGTCTTCAGTGGTGCGTACAGTGCGACGTGGAAGCTTGGAAAGCTGGGTTTTGGAGCGACGAATCAGAGAAGATGGACGGGTGTCGTGAATGCCCGCTGAGCGTCTCTTACCAGAATGCATAACCCCAACTATGCAATTCGGAGGTGGCGGTGTGATGGTATGATCCTGTTTTTTTCCTGGTTTGGCCTCGGACTTTTGTTTGTGGTGCCACGAACATTGAACACTGAACATTCTGGACAATGCAGTGCTTCCTACTTTGTGATGCTTCCACTGAACTGACCATTGTCTCTTTTAGCAAGACCATGGCATAAGGCTGCTGCTGTAACTCTGTGGTTTGTGGACATGAACGTCACCACAGTTGACTGGCCTCCACAGAGTCCTGATCTCAATCCTATTGAACATCTGTGAGATGAGATGAAGCGTCAGGTGATGTCAAAAGACGTCCTCCTCAAAGCAGTCCAGGACCTCGTTAAATGCCTGCAGGAAGAATGGTTCAAAATTTCCATTGATCGCTATCGTACACACTCTTGGAAAGCATGACCGTAAGATTGCTGCGGTCATCGCAGCGAAAGGAGGATCTTATTAAGGTGGGCACCTGTTTGTTCCTCACACTGTGGTATCTGTTGGCTTCTTCCAAGTAGTGTATAACTTCATGAAACATGTGAATAGAAAATCAAAATCCCAACGTTGTCGAACTGTTGGAAAGTGGAAGTGATTTGCTAATATCGTAATTTGTTGAGTGGGTAATGCATTGGTTTGTGTGATGGAAGGTACCGTGTTACTTTCTATAGGTATCGAGACTGGCTGTGATTGTATTAACTTAGGAACTCGCGAACAGAGAGATCGGAAATGACACTGCAAATGCCAAGATTGCATCAATAAGAAATGTCTCGGAAAATAATACTTCCTCAAAAAGAGCTAAAAAGGGAATGTCTACTGACAAGAGATGGATCAACCAACCTAATAATTGAAAAAGGAGAACCCACAAGCAATAGAAAAAAATCTTACAATAGCAAGTAATTGCTATAACAAACTATTTCGATTCTAACCATCTTGTGCCACCTCAGTAATGCTACAGAATAACAACAGTAATACAGAATAACATCGAACCAGCAAATCAAAACCAGAAACAAAAATTGAGAATGCAATACACAAAAAGAAAAATGGAAAATCTCGTAGAGAGGCGGGATAAAGATAATGTCGAACTGCTAAAATTTAGACTTAGAAGGACAATTGTTAGCTATTCTAGTGATGGATTACAACATCGTTGTCAGTGAATCCATCCTAGAAGATCAAATATCTCCCCCTTATGCAAGAAAAACTGGAAGGTAAAATATAAAAACCATAACCAATTAGTCTTATTTTCAGTAACTACACGTCATTCATCAGTTTTCAGATTTTTGTGGCCAAACTAGAATCAAAGCGCAGCTAATAAGCAGGCACAATTTTGGAAACACTTTCCAACAGCATATAAAAATCAAATTATCGAGGAAAATGAATATAACCAACCGCCATAAATCTTTTATTGATATATAAGAAAGAATTTGACTCCATAGCCCGTACTGTTTGATGCTTTAGTGGAACAAGGTACAACTGCTAAATATATTAAACTAATCCAATCTATTTACAGCAAAGGCAAGCAACTGTTTTCCCAGAAAACAGAGTACTTTCCAATCAACAAAGACGATCCAATAACCCCCAAAACTTTCATAGCTCCACTCTTTTAATTATTATTATATTGATTCCATACAAGAGAGGTCGAAGAATCTACAAGAACATTACTGTCGTGTGTTGGGGCGCAGATGAGGATGACTTTGTTGGCATTTTTTCTTGAAGAGTTGTTTGGAAATGCATCATGACGACAGCTGTTCTAGAGGAGAGAAGTAGATGGAATAAAAGAGGAAAAGGAGAAGCAGCATCAATATGTCTCAAGTTCACTAAAAAGGGATGTTGAGCATCTTCTATTACTCTTCTTTTAACAGGCTCAACAGAAATTTAATTGGACTAAAAGGGTACAACACTTCAGGAAAGAAATTACACAGTTACTCGTTCTACCGATGATACTACCCTCTCCTTATAAAACCTTACCGAACTGACGAACGAAATGAACAATACAAGCAAATTTGGTGGGACTTAAAAGGAATTTTCAAAACAAAAATCCTAACTAGTACCTGAAAAATTCCTATCTGGGACAAATAATATCCATCAACAAGAGAGAGGACCTGAGTCCAGAATGACCAAAGCGTGGTATAATTACTGGAGTTGGGTCATTGGGTGAAGGCCCATCTCAAGAGAATGCCAACGAACAGTGGAGAGAAATATTTTAAGAATTAAAAAGCAAACGGAGGGTACAAAATTTCAGACATTAGGCGGTTATAGAATTTGTCGATGTCATTCAAAATGACGAAACAAAAGTAGAACTGGGTTAGCCTTATTTAAAGGTAAAGGCGTCTCAAAAAATTCGGACGATCCCTAGACCACTCAATCGTGGGCAAAAGACCCATCCATCGCAGCGGTGGCTCCACTCAGTGATGATCTTCCACCTACCATCGCCGAGCAAAACCGCTCAAATTCAGAAGAAAAGCATTCACCGACAAAGCCCGTCATCGGGCCGTGCCGGAGAACACTTTCCCAGGAGACTCAAATTGCTCCCTTAAGGCAAAAACCTTAAGAGAGCGAACTCATATTAGCAATAGCCGAGCCTCAGTTAGAACTTCATTCGCTACAGCATTCAAAAGTAGAACTGGGTTAGCCATAGTGTGGATAAAAGCCGTACAAGAGTTTCTCTTGAATTCATTTCGCCTTATCTTTATATAAGGACTGGCTTAAAGGGGCGAAGCAAGAATGCTTTTCATCTTCCCCGTTATCTGTAGAGGACAGTGTAGGGATAAGACATTATTGAGCTATTAAAGCTCTGATCATGGCAGGAGGGTTACAGCAATAGCCGAGCCTGAGTTAGAACTTCATTGGCTACAGCATTGCCATCCATTACCCTCCAAGGGTATTGGATTGAATGAATCAATCACCGAATGTTTAAGTAAAGGTGATATCTCAAAAATATCGGACGATCTCTAGGCCACTCATTCGTGGGCGAAAGACCGTCCAAATCTCCGCATTGGTTCTACTCAGTGAAACTCGACCACCGAGCAGAACCGTTCATTCCGAAGAAAATAATTCACCGGCAAGAACCCCTCAGCGGGCCGTGCCGGAGAACACTTTCCCCGGTGACTCAAATTGCTCCCTTCGGGCAAAACCTAAGAGAGCGAACTCATTACCCAGGATAACAGCAACAGTTAAACTTCATTGGTTCAGCATTGCCATCCGTTACCCTATATGGGCATCTCATATAAAATCAATCACCGACTATGTAAGTAAAGGTGAAATCTCAAAAATACGGACGATCTCTAGGCCACTCCATAGTGGGCGAAAGACCGTCCTAATCTCAGCGTTGGTTCCACTCAGTGACGGGCTCCCCGACCACTGAGCAGAACCGCTCATATTCCGAGGAAAATAATTCACCGGCAAGTACCCCTCAGCGGGCCGTGCCGGAGAACACTTTCCCCGGAGACTCAAAGTGCTCCCTTAGGGCAAAACCTAAGAGAGCGAACTAATTTACCCAGGATAACAGCAACAGCCGAACCTCAGTTAAACTTCATTGGTTCAGCATTGCCATCCGTTACCCTATATGGGCATCTCATATAAAATCAATCACCGACTATGTAAGTAAAGGTGAAATCTCAAAAATACGAACGATCTCTAGGCCACTCCATAGTGGGCGAAAGACCGTCCTAATCTCAGCGTTGGTTCCACTCAGTGACGGGCTCCCCGACCACCGAGCAGAACCGCTCAAATTCCGAAGAAAATAATTCACCGGCAAGTACCCCTCAGCGGGCCGTGCCGGAGAACACTTTCCCCGGAGACTCAAAGTGCTCCCTTAGGGCAAAACCTAAGAGAGCGAACTCATTAACCCAGGATAACAGCAACAGCCGAACCTCAGTTAAACTTCATTGGTTCAGCATTGCCATCCGTTACCCTATATGGGCATCTCATATAAAATCAATCACCGTATGTGTAAGTAAAGGTGATATCTCAAAAATATCGGACGATCTCTAGGCCACTCATTCGTGGGCGAAAGACCGTCCAAATCTCAGCGTTGGTTCTACTCAGTGAACCTCGAGTACCGAGCAGAACCGCTCATTCCGAAGAAAATAATTCATAATTCACCGGCACGTACCCCTCAGCGGGCCGTGCCGGAGAACACTTTCCCCGGTAACTCAAAGTGCTCCCTTAGGTCAAAACCTAAGAGAGAGAACTCATTTACCCAGGATAACAGCAACAGCCGAACCTCAGTTAAACTTCATTGGTTCAGCATTGCCATCCGTTACCCTATATGTATGGGCATCTCATATAAAATCAATCACCGCATCTCACGGTCAATTGATTCCTTCCGAATTCATTTCGCCCAAGTACAGATTTCAATTTGAACTGACTTAATGATTTTATAAAAAAGGTGTATTGATAAATTTGCAATTAAAATCCATAATTTAAACTAATAAAATTATTATTTAACCTTTTTACTACATTATAATATACAACAAATTTTTCTTTTTATTTTTTCTCATTTAATAATAAACAATGCATTAAGATGGTACGTTCCTTAAATAACCGAAGTTAATTATTTTAATTCAAGTAAGAGAATTTACGATAAAAGCAATCTTGAAGCATTTATTTAATATAAATGCTTCAAGAAATATAAATTATATATTTCTCAATATATAATTTACGTATATAGCAGGAAAGCATTTAGTGTACGTTGGTGGTAAATAAATGGATTCGCGTTTTATATATATGTGTGTGTGTGTATGTATGTATGTTGACATGGATGTCTGTGATTGTCTTCCACCTTCATTCACCCAAGTGTGTGTGTGTGTGTGTGTGTATATATATACACACAGTAGGGAGAGCCCCCCCCTAATTCCGGACTGATAGGTCGGTTCTCCTTGAATTCTGATGACTCGAATTTTGAAGACTCGACACTCAGGGTAGCCCCTGAGTTTCAAAACGTTTCAAATAACTTGACAAAAAACGTGACACAAAAATGTTACAAAAAAAGGCTTATCATTTTATATATATATATACACACATACACGTTACAGATACCAAGAAATTTTATATTTGGTTTTAATCCTTTTCCCAAGTAAGCAAAACAAAGTTATGCGCGTGAAATATATTCAGGTCTGTGAGCTAGAGGCTAATGACTTCATATCACTTGCCTTAGTATGTATCCCATAATGCAAAGCACCCCCCCCCCTTTTGGTGTGTATAATGCAATGCATAAGGGGAAGGGCCACTACCCAGACAGGTTTCAGCCTTTATTTTGTGGTCTCTTTCAGTGGGAGCCAGACCCGTGAGAGATACCGAGCTTGAAGTAATGCAGAAGTCATATATATTAAGAAGATTTATTAGGAAGTCAACACCTTTTGTCTACTTGTACATGAGATATATGACTTCTGCGTTATTTCAACCTTAGTATCACCTCTGGGTCTGGCTCCCACTGAAGAGACCTCAATAAAGGCCAAAACCTGTCTGGGTAGTGACCATTCCAATTATGCATTGCATTATACACACCAAAAAAAAAAGGGGGGGGGGGTGCTTTGCGTTATGGGATACATGCTAAGGCAAGTGATATGAAGTCATTAGCCTATAGCTCACAGACCTCAATATATTTCACGCGCATAACTTTGTTTTGCTTACTTGGGAAAAGGATTAAAACCAAATATAAACTTTCTTGGTATCTGTAACGTGTATGTGTGTATATATATTAAATTAAGGGGATATTAAATCCCACATGGTTTTAAAACCGAATAAGAAACTCAATGATTGGAATCAGAGAGGTTCATGCCGAATATAGTAAACTATAAAGTATCGGAGACTACTAGTCCGAGCCAAATGCAAGTAGTCCTAGAACGTAGTACAAACGAAATGAAGCCTGTTAGCTCTTTATATTAAGTTCTAAGAAAATACAATATCAGAACTTTGTTCACTCCACTTTCAAAGATCCGTTTCTTAATAAGCCACCCTAAGCCTTGTCATCATCAACTCAAATACCCTGGTGTATATAAAATATTGTGTGACTGCGATATTCCTTATTTCGGGCAGACAGACAAATCTGTCGAATTGCGTATGGAAGAACACATGAGGGACATTTCTTACAAGAGACAGCGAGCAAGTGCATTATCAAGTCATATCCTTTTCTCGGCTAATCCTAATGATGATAACCAAAGTCACAAAGTCTGCTGGGAAAAATCTACTAACATCTTCCGTTGCAGTGACGAAATAGAGAGAAAAATTGTGGAATCAAGAGAAATTATCTTCAATCCTGTTCTTCTAAATAATAACTTGAGCTACAACCTCTCAGATTGTCATTCAGCTGTAATCATGTACTGGCGTTCACGAGGTGCTACTAGCACGCACTTTCCCAACAATACAACAAACGAAAGAACAGCTTTAAATACAACCGCAACGATTTGGTGCCAATTATGTATAGAGGCTCTCTATGATGTTCATAGTTTATTAAGCTTCAGTGTTTTTTCTTTTTTCTTTCTTTTATAATGTCACCTGATTAAGGCTGTTATAAGCCGAAAGTAGTCGTGTTTTCATCTTAAAACCTTTTTACTTAAATCTCGGTTCTAGTCATTCAATTCTTTTTAAAAAAATATTTAACCGAATTAATAATCATTCTTTCATATATATTAGGATTACTAAGTAATTTTATATAAACTTAGTTATTTTACTCCTAATCCCAAGTAAGCAAACAGTTAAGTTAGGAGTAAAAAACTAAGTTTATATAAAATTACTTAGTAATCCTAATATACATTACCCAAGGTAAAAAAAAACTAATTTACATCTATATCTCCTCCAAAGAATTTTATTAAAAATAATAACACCTTGTTGCAACTTTTATAGGTAAAGTTGATAAGGCTCTGTATTACTAAAACTTTGGTATTGGTATTTAGGGTCTAGCTACTCACTGAGGAGACATAAAAAAAAGGTTGAAACCAGTCTAGGTAGTGACCCCACCCATAATGCATTGCAGTATTCATCTCTTAGTGAGATGTGCTTTTCATTATGGAAAATAGTGATCAGAGCTTTTCCCACCTTTAGACTTGAACTACGTTCAGGCGCAAACTTAACTGTTTGCTTACTTGGGATTAGGAGTACAATAACTAAGTTTATATAAAATTACTTAGTAATCCTAATATACATTATCCAAGGTAAAAAAAAATTAATTTATATATATGAAAGTAATCTGTAATATAATCTGCAATGTATATCTTGAACTGCAGCAGTCGGTATCCAGATGGATAAATCCCATTCGTGCCGAATATGGCTTATAAGTCTTGATCTATACGGGCGTTTCAACTTAGTCGGTCTCACACGAAGGTAGCACGGGTTTTTCTTATAGGAAATTGGGGGTTTTCATCATCCAAAACAATGAAATCGTTCACAATAATACATCTCAATGAATAGACATAATACGCTAGCCTCATATGCGCCCTTACTTTTTTCTGTCGTAAATTCAAAATAACTTGATTGCTAGGATTACAATCTCAAAACCTCGTGATCCAATTCTTTATGTATCTTGAATATAACCAAACTTTAGTTACCCGCCGACTGACAAATATTAGAACGATTGTGATTTTCGCGAAATATTTATTTGTTTCTTAATGATTTAAAACGACAGCTTTCCCACTGCTAACTTTAACGACGCTGCTTTAAAAGAGTCTTAACATAGTCTTAGAAAAAGGAACCATTTCTAAGACTTTCCTTCTGATTGTAGAATTATGTTTTGCGCAGTTAAGCAAATAGTTTTTCTTAGTGCCGAAGAAACCGAATTTTAATCTGTACTTCATCAACCTCAGACGACAAAAAAATTGCATGATTAAATACTAATTATGGATAAAAATATATCTTGCAACGTTTTTGGCGTAAAGTTTTGGCGTATTATGATCCCCAAAGTAGCAACAAAAGTATTACAAAGTATTATATCAACAAAGTATTAACAAACCACACGAAAGTTAACCAAATCGATCCATTATCATCCTCATCATTCGAAAAAAAAAATCTAAAAACTTCAGGAATCGAAGACCATTTCTCAAGAGTTCCTAGGACTGACCTTTTCTTTCTTACATTTTTCTAGAGATCTTTCATTTACTCGAGAATCATTCATTGCTGATCTAACAAACCTGACACTAATATACCTTGTTATTCATTGGAATAATTATTTTCATGACAATACCGCCATCTGGCGGGTCAAAGTAGAAGTCTAACCCTTCAGGCATTGTGAGTGTTAGTTCATGACTTTGTTTCGCTGCAAGGCTTCTCGCTCTACTGATGCTTGAGTAAAACAACGTTTCTCGATATGCCTTACAATAATTTGTACGCAGATACCTTGGCTGACTGCAATTGCTCTAATCATTCTTATTTCTGGTCCCCAAAATGTTATGACTTAGTATAATTAATTGCATTGTCTGGCTCTGTAGTTAACCAACTCACATTAATTAAATATAATTGAAAAGTAGTCCTGGTGTATTTTGAGTTTGTTAGAGATAATACTCATTGTACCTAAGTTCATCCAAATCAAGCGTGCATTCCATACAACCAAAGCTAACAGAATTTACCGAAGAATGGAACTAGCGATTTTGAGAGAAAGGATTGCAGCCACTAGATCAGAACTAGCACAGATAAGCCAAGATACATTTACTCTTCGCAATGAGTTAGCCACATTGCTTCCGTCCGACCCTTGGAATAACATTGACAATATTACATACAACAAAACTGCGGCGATTTCTGACCAAAACAAACATAATTTAATCATCATCATCATCATCACACGTATCAAGGATTTAGGCCTAGTATGGTCTGTTCCGGCCTTAGAAGTCATCGTTTAAGAGGACGTCCTGGTTTTCTTTTTCCTAATGGCTTGTACTTTAAGGCTTGTTTTGGTAATCTTTCTGTTTTCATTCTTTGAACGTGTTCCATCCATCCATTTATGTTTATATTTTTTAATTTTTTCTATTACTGGTTCTTGGTTTAATTCTTTCTTAATATCTTCGTTTCTTTTGTGATCAAATAGGGTATACTTTGCAGTTTTTCTCATTAACTTCATTTCTGCTGTTGTTAATCTTTGTTTGTCTTTTTGTTTTATTGTCCAGATTTCGCTTCCATACATTAAGACCGGTAGGGCTAATGTATTATATACTTTTAGCCTGGTTTGTTTTTGAACTAGGTTTGGTTTAAATATAGAGCTAATTACTCCTGTTATTTTTAAATATTTTGCAATTTTTATGTTTATATCTTTTTCATTTTCATAAGTGATCATACATCCTAGGTAGTTAAATGAATTCACCTGTTCTAAGATCTTGTTATCTAATACTATTTTAGTTCTTGCTGGATCTTGTCCTTTAAAGGCCATAGTTTTTGATTTTTCCGTTGATATTATCATATCATAATCTTTGGATATCTCATTTAGATTTAAAATAGCTTTCTGTAAGTTATCTTCAGAATTTGTAATTATTATTTGGTCGTCTGCAAAGAGGAGAGTGTTTAAGTTAACTGTAGGTGAAAGTTTAATTCCTTGATGTAAATTTTTACTCCATTTTATTATTATTTCATTTAAGTAGATATTAAAAAGAGTTGCTGAGAGGAGACATCCCTGTCGGACCCCTTGGTTTATCTCTCTTGTATATGATAGCTCGTGATTTAATCTTATTTGTATTTGATTATTTTCGTATATACTTGTGACAGCTTTTAGGATATTATTTGGTATTTATCTTTCATTTAATATGTTAAATAATATGTTTCTTTTAACTTTGTCAAATGCTTTTTTGCTGATCTAACAAACCTGACACTGATATACCTTGTTATTCATTGGAATAACTATTTTCAGGACAATACCGCCATCTGGCGGGTCAAAGTAGAAGTCTAACCCTTCAGGCATTGTGAGTGTTAGTTCATAACATAATTTAATTAAACATTTAATGTACTACTTCAAGAAAACGAAAAACATCTAGATCACTACAAAGTAGTAATTAACCTTTCTACAAGAGTCCTATCAAGAACGGGAAAAAATTTACTTTTGAAAGGTTTCAACTTTGCATTAATGCAACGCTACATCCCAAAAATAGACATCACTCAAATCGAGAAAGGAATACGAAATTGGCCTGGGAATGCATCGGATCTCATCCGATTACAAAGTACAGCATTACTGTTACAAAGCAAATTACCACCCAGGAACTTACGTACACGCAATTCACAGCCCTCAAAGAACTAAAATCAGACAAAAACTTCATTATAATTAAGGCGGATAAAGGGAATGCGACGGTAGTCATGAACTCACAGGTTGATAACAAAAATGAATGAAAATTCTTCTTGAAGATTCTAATAGCTATACACCCTTAGACAGAGATACCACCTGGCGAACTCACAATAAAACCAATGATCTTATTAAAAATATACCCAATTGGACTGAAGAACTAAAAAGAACTCTACAATCAAAACATCCATTAGTATCTAGGATATATGCAGTACCAAAAATTCATAAGAAAGATACTCCTTTAAAACCGATAGTGGATGAAGAGACTCTCCGACCTGAAATCTGGCAAAAAAACACTTCACTAACATGATTTTACCACACATAGGAAAAACAACATCATTCATTGAGAACTGTGTACCTTTCATTGAGAAGGTAAAGGATATATACATAGAACCTTCAGTCATCTTCGCAAGTTTGGATGTAGTCAGCCTCTTTACAAATGTTCCCCGAAATGGAACAGTGAATCTCCTTGAAGACCTTTTTCCACCGGACATTGTAGAACTATATAAATATTGCATAAAAAATACGTTTTTCATGTAGCAAGACAAAAAGGACTGGCAATGGGCCCCCCCCCCTCTCCAGCTTTAGCTAACCAATATATGGAAAAGTTTGAAAATGATGCATTAAACAACTATCATAAAAAATCGAAAATTTGGCTTCGTTATGTAGACGATATTTTCATCATATGGCCAGGAACAACAGAGGAACTCACTGCTTTTAAAGATTATCTTAATAATCTACACAGCAACATAAAATTCACTTTAAAACAAGAAGAACATAAAAAACTTCCTTTTATTGATATCCTAATACAAATCAATGAAAAAGATAATAAATTATCTTTCTCCATCTATAAAAAACCCACCAACACGGGAAGATTTCTTAATGCGACCTCTCACCACCACCCCAGGCAAAAAATAAGTTTAATAAAAACCTTGAGGGATAGAGCTTACAGTATTTCCAGCACAGAAAAAAGAGAAATGGAGAATTACATTATATTTAACACAGATCCTCAGAAAAAATGGTTTTGAACTAAGATAATCAAGAAAATCCTCAACACACCTCCTACGAGCACCTCACAAAAGCAAGATTTCAAGAACGCAATCACGCTTCTATACATCAAGAATGTTACAGACAAATTGGCCAAATGGCTAAGCAAACGTAACACTAAAGTTGCTTTTCTTCCGCTAGAAAAAATTTCAAGATTTCTACATCCCCCCAAAACCTTCACATCACCATTTTTTTTTAAAAAAAACCAGGTGTTTATAAAATTCGTTGTTCCTGTGGCATCTGCTACGTAGGCCAGACGGGAAGATCAGGGGAAATTCGCATGAACGAACACCAAAAAGACGTGCAAAAAAGGAGAGAACACAAATCAGGCCTAGCATCGCACACAACTTCCACCGGCCATAATGAATTCTGGCATAAAACGAACGTCTTATATTGAAAAAAACTGTTTCACAAGGAAATTTAAAGAAGATGATAATATGCTTAGAATTCCTACGCAATGCAAACAAAAGCCAGGGCCTAATTCTACACCAAGTTTGGTCAGCATTCATAAAAAATATACCCAAGTCGGACCTCGGACAGTGCGAACAACAGAACGGGACAACATCCAGCACTGCTCAATCTTAGCATGCACAGATTCTGCATTCGGATTTTTTAATTTAATGAACAGTAAGACGGCCATAATATCATAGAATGGATTATTTCGAGTAATTTCTCATTTCTTGTGTTTAAACTTTTAGTTACCTTTAACCCCTGAAGATGTAAGTCAAACGACATACGAAACTTGTCGGGTTTGTTTATTTTTATTTATCTTAATAAACATGTGGTCGCAATACCGGAATCTTTCTCTTGAACTGCTAAACCACAGAAACCTACGCCTACAGTAATACTCATTGTTGGGAACCTAGGGTTCGGTTCGAATCCGGTCTAAGAAGCGTGAATATTTGAAGGAGATGACGCTGTCGTATTTATATTCATGCTTTTCAACTTAAAATTGAGTTAGTCTTAGATAGAGATGTCTCCTGCATAACGGACAAACCGTCCACAGAACGCACACACATTAAAATAATCAAACACTCCATTTTACATAATTTAATGGCTCTGTCATTGCCCACACACGATATTACTATGATAGGAATTGTGCATATTTGTAGTGGATTGATATAAATCTTCAAAAATAACTATGACGTCATCTTTTTTTTTTTTTGTCTTACGCATGCGTCGTATATAATCGCGTTTTCTGTTTCGTGGCAATATTTTACTCACCAAGCAAAGTGTAGCAATAATGATAGTTTAGATCAACAATTTCAAGATAAAAATAAACATTCGACATTCTTTGGGATTACCGACTCGTCGGTAAACAGCGGTGGTCACCATTTTCGTTCAAAGTGTTTTCAGTGATTGGAAACTCAAGAACGTTAGATTGCTTTGAGTGACCTATTTCCCGGTGTAATTTTCGACGACTGGGCTATTTTCGTAGTGTTTCGGTATTGCATCTGTTTTCGACATTTTTTGAATGCCGAGCTATCTACAATCGAATATTTTCTTGGTAGGTAATCATACATTCCAAATAAATACCATAATTGAAACCAAGCCTTTCACTACGAATTATGTTTTGGTTCTTCGATCTTTCATCTTCCAGAATTGTACATTACGAAGAATACCATTTCAGGCTAATCTTTACTTGAAGCTGTCTCCATCGTCTACCTAACTTCAATGGTTAGTTTAAAAAACTGCTCTCACTATCTGACACTTTAATATAAAAATAAAATTTTCATAGGTAGAAATCTTTATTCTTTACAAAAATATATGAAAACAAAATAAATCTGGGTGATAGATTTTGAGCTCAGTTATTTTGTCATTATTTTTTCTATATCTTCATTCATACCTTAAGATACTCTACTATCTTGGTTATTTAATACAAAAATGGCTAATTTACCATAAATATATAAAAACTGATCAAAGAAATAATTTAAAGTCTTCTAAAAATGCACTGAAAGGAGCTACAAGAGTTAATCTGATATTTCCACCAAGCACAAATGTACACCATACGCTGTCCTATGTGACAAAAGTTAAAGTTATCGAGAGAAAGTCATTTCAATGGAGAAAAAGCGAGTGTGGAGAAGAGTGTGAGTGGAGGGATTTGAGAACGGACGTGTTACTTTAGACTGAGCCTGATTTCATTGCATATAAGGTTTCTCAGTAATCTCACATTGCACTGGTGCTAACATAGTGTGATTCCTACTGTCTCCCCCTCTGCACGAAAAGTGCAAGAGGTCAAATGGCCGGCAGGCCCCACCGGTAATGAGGACCAGTGGTGGTATTAAGGTTTTATAGGGAGGTAGGTTTCTAACTGTGGCCAAGTGAGATATTGATACTCCTTTTCCAAAACTAGTAGGTTCTAAGAAGATTTTGCTAGTAGACTAACTCAGTCTACAGGACATTTTCTGGCAGGCTTCAATCCCTGCGGGATCATATATTGCTAGTAGTCCGTCTAGGTCTACAGGATACTTTGCTGGCAGGCCCCCGGCCCTGCGGGATAATTATACTGCTTTTAACCCATCTCTGCTGGCAGGAAATCGCCACTTTGAGATGGATAACATCAAAGATCACATCTAGTTCCTTAACAAGGAGCAGTCTCTAGAAGTGCTCAAACTTATAATAAGCAAATTAGAAACTGACTGACTGGTCAGGATTCATAAAAGAGTACATTCACTCTAATGATGGAGAGGAGGAGGAGAATGAGATCTCACAAGAGGATCTCATTGCTGCTCTGTCACCAAAATCCCCCAGTCAAAACATCTCTCAAGGGGAGCACTCTTACAAAAGAAGAAGAATCATAGAAGACCAGATGGATGAAGACACATGTACATTAGAAGTCCCAAAGAACACCGAAAAGGTCTCACCAGTAATACTAAGGGACAAGGACAAATGGACCATTGTCACCACAGCCTTTAGGGAACACAAAATTGCATATTCCTGGGCAAAAATATCAAGATGAAGGAGTCAAAATCCAACCAGCCTCAGTCACTGACTACAGATAGCTGACAAGACTAATGGATAACAAAAGTCTCCCATATCATACTTTTGCTTTACCCAGCGAGAAAAATCTCAAGGTTGTGCTTCGCGGAGTGACCGAGGGTGTCACCTGTGAAGAAGTCACCGCTGATCTTATGAGTCGGAACCTAACACCAGTGAAAGTGAGCAGGATGCTCAGGGCAGATAAAAGACCAATGCCACTAATACTCGTAGAAATTGATAAGACACAGAAAGAGATTTATGAATTAACAACTATATGTGGCCTCAGAATTTCTACTGAACCACTAAGGAAGAAGTCGATGGCTGGGCAGTGCCATAGGTGCCAAAGATTTGGTCATGCCCCAAAACTCTGCAAGGCAAATTACAGATGTTTAAAATGTGGCGAGGGCCACCAGACAGTCATGTGCACAAAATCAAGATCCACTCCAGCTAAATGCGCAAATTGTGGAGGACCTCACCCTGCAAACTACAATGGATGCATTACACACCCAAATAACCGAGGGTTACAAAAAACCACCCCTCCAACACAATTCAGCGATGTTCAAGTCAGCCGTGCTAATCACACCCCAGCCCAAACTATCAGTAGCCCAACAACCCAAGAAAGGAAACAAATGCCTAAAACTTATGCAGAGGCAGCACGATCAAAGGCTACTCCATCTCATGACCATATAGGCTCAAATCTAACTTCAGTACTAACTGCCTCACTAGCTACCATGCTACAAGAATTCAGTATGACGAATCCTTCACCGTCCTCCACGAAAAAATTCCTACTAAGATTCCCACTCAATTCTGGCAGCCCTCAACAATGAATAGAAGAAAATTCCATCCCAACTCTCTCATGATCACGGCATGGAATGCCAACGGACTCAACAATAAAACCCTAGAACTACAAGAGCTCTCACAGGCATAATCCTGACAAAATACTGGTAAACGAAACACAGCTCAGGCCAGCTAATAATCCCAAATTACGGAACTATACTATGTATAAAACAGATAGACTAACCGGAAGTGGAGGAGGAACAGCTATATACATTAAAAACTATCTAAGCCACGATGTTCTGACCAATCCCCAAACCAAGAACCTAGAGATAACAGGCATTGAAGTTAATACCAACAACGCTGGCAATATCAAAATCTACGCTGTATATAATCCACCCAGCATTCCATTGCTGGTATCCGATTTGGACCCCATTCTCGGCCTCTCCGATTCCATCATCATGGCTGGTGACTTTAATGCCAAACACACAGCCTGGCATAGCTCCACAATCAATGACAAAGGTCGAATTCTAAACCATTATGCAACGCAAAATTCTATTGTTGTAACCGGACCCACAGAGCCCACCCATCATAGCTCAATTGGAAGTTCAGATGTACTTGACATAGTTGTCCTCAAAAACATCAGATACCAATACCAGCTGGAAGCAATAAATGAACTTTCGTCCGATCACAACCCTATTCTGCTTAAACTTGGTACACAAGAACAATTCTCCCCTCCCCACTCTTTCATATCTTGGGACAAGCTCACCAGAATCTTACCTGATCACATTGGCCCAGTCCCTACTATTCACACTAAAGAGGAGATAGAAATGGCTGCAAACAACTTTACCAATCAAATCAAAAATGCAATAAAGGCAGTTACCCAAACCACAGTTTTTCACCCTAGTGGATGGATCCCCGAGGAAATTATGGATTTAATTAGACTGAAAAACAAAGCCAGAAAGCGGTATCATAACACAAGAGCCCCTCAAGATAAAGCAAATTTGAACAAATTAAACAGACAAGTACGTGAAGCCCTTCCAGACACATCGAAACCGGGAGTGGGAATCTAAGCTAACAAAATTAAACCCTGAGGACAACTCCATATGGAAGTTTCTGAGAACCTTCCGCACCAAAAGGCAACTTTTACCCCCAATTCAAACCTCGAAAGGAATAGCTCAAAATGATGGGGAAAAAGCAGAGGCTCTAGCCGACAGCTTGGAAAGTCAATGCAACCCCTCATCATATGAAAATTTGAACATCAATCTTATCTACAAGATTCACCGCCGAGTTAGGCAGGCCATAACAGAACAAAAAGATTATCTAGAATCTCTGACACCCACCTCTCCAACAGAAGTTATAAACATTATAACCCACCTGAACAACAATAAAGCTCCAGGCCCAGATGGAATTACAAACAGAATAATTAAACTTCTCCCCAGAAAAGCCATTGTACATCTAGTCAACATAATTAATGCCATCCTCAGATTCCAGTATTTCCCTTTAACATGGAAAATAGCAGATGTCACACCAATCAAAAAGATGGGAAAAAACGCTCAACTCCCTGAAAACTACAGACCTATCAGTCTTCTGTCTAACCTTGGAAAGATTGCAGAAAAAGTAGTCCTTACTAGATTCAATCGCAAGCGGACCAACTACATATAATCCCAAATGAGCAATTTTGATTCAGAAAAAACCATTCTACCGTTCAACAGATCCACAGGCTGATCGAATACATTTCCGAAGGCTTCAACCGGAATCTTCATACAGCTGCAGTCTTTTTAGATGCTGCAAGGGCTTTTGATAAGGTGTGGCATCAAGGTCTTCTCTACAAACTCATCGCATTCAATATACCTATTAACCTAGTTAAAATAATTCACTCTTACCTCATAGACAGATACATGCAAGTCAAAATAAATGAAACTGTATCAACCAGACGCAAGGTTCTGGCGGGAGTACCGCAGGGCTCACTCTTGGCCCTCTTGCCGTTTTCTATCTATATTGCTGATATCCCTCAAAACCCAAGCTCAACAATCACTGCATTATATGCTGATCACACTGCATTATTAGCAAGATCTCTCAGTGGCTATTAAGAGACTCCAAAGCAGCATTCACACGCTGGAAAGATGGTTTATGGACTGGAGAATTCAAACCAATCCACAGAAGAGCTCAGCCATACTGTTCACTAGAAAAAAGCCTCAAATCAAGGAAGATATACATTTACTAGGTGTTAAAGTCCCATGGCAGAATACAGTCAAATATCTTGGAGTAATTCTGGATAAAAAACTACAATTCACCAACCATATAGAACACAAAAGTTCAAAGACGTCTAAAGCAATAGCGCAGCTCTACCCCATGATCAACAGAAAAATGCAAATTAGATACTCAGAACAAACTACTCATATACAAGATGGTAATACGCCCAGTCATAACTTATGCATCTCCTGTGGAGTCACACTTCGAAGACAAATATTCAGAAGCTGCAGAGAATACAAAACAAATGTCTGAGAATGAGTTTAGATGCTCCATGGTTTATCAGAAACTCCCAAATTCACAGAGACGTCAACATTCCCTACATCACAAATCTTCATGACCTAGCTGAAAAGTTCTTCAATAAGACAATCATCCGAACCCACTGATCAAGCAAGCTTCAGACTATAATGAAGCAGATTTCTGCAAATACAAGAGACCCAAGTCAATTCTATGCTCAGCTGAACAGAGTTAACCTCACGGCCCTTTCAGGGCGAGCTTAAAGCTCAATAATTCTCCACTCAAAGAACTTTCCTTTTCAGATGGAGGGGAATATGAAAAGCATTTATGCTTCACCCATCAAGTCAGTACCGTTATGCATTATTATTTCAATGGAGGAGGGTAGAAGAAAAACTCATCCTGGGAGGGTAATGGATGGCAATGCTGTAGCCAATGAAGTTCTAACAGGCTCGGCTATCGCTGTTACCCTCCTGCCATGAGGTGTTATTGAGCTTTATATAGCTCAATAACACCTTATCCCTACACTGTCCTCTACAGATAAGGGGAAAGATGAAAAGCATTCTTGCTTCGCCCCTTTAAGCAAGTCCTTTTAAGGATTTCAGTGGAGGGGTGAGGATGAATCTATCGACCGTGAGGAGATACGGTGATTGATTCATTTAATTCAATACCCTTGGAGGGTAATGGATGGCAATGCTTTAGCCAATGAAGTTCTAACTGAGGCTAGGCTTTAATTGCTCACCAACAATTAATTACTAGACTTTAATTGCTCAACAACACCTTATCTCTACACTGTGCTCTACACATAACGGGAAAGATGAAAAGCATTCTTGCTTCGCCCATTTAAGCCAGTTCTTATAAGGACTATTTCAATGGAGGCTCTTGAATCAGGGACTTCTGAGTTTTTGTTTGGCGCGTCGTTGGTCAGCTTTGGAATTGTGGTGCGTTTTATTACATTGTGTCTTGAAGATCATGCAATTTTTGATTCAGTGCTCTTGCCAAAAAAACAGTACAGAGTCCTGTAGCAGTGCCGGTAAGACTACAACTGCACGGTAAGCGGTATTTTTTTACTTCACATTGATAATGATGGAAAAACAGTTAAATGAGATAATATTCGAGGAGGTATATAAAGAATTTATACGATTAGGTGAACTACTTAACATTAATCGGCCTGGAAAAGTGAAACTGCACGACACGTTTCCCCCGGAAAGTGTCACAGACGTTGTCGCAGAAGATCAATTAGAATCGGTGCCTTCTACTCCTTCAGACTTTGTAGAACTGCGCGCTCGCAAAAAGCGAAGAACAACATTAAAACCGCACAATAACAATAATGAAATGGAACACAGGATTCTCAGGGTTTGGACGCCGCTATTTCTTCCAAAGAAAAGGTGCCTCCGATCATCCTTAGAGAAAAGCAGAAGTGGGCAGCTTTAAGATCCACAATGTCCAATCTGCACATTGGCTTCATTAAGGCCAAAAACATGGATGAAGGCATAAAGATCCAGACAGCAACCGTGAAAGACTATAGAAGGTTATCCAAAGAACTGGACGACAGAGGCATCCAGTATCATACCTTTGCGTTCATCTCCGAAAAAAACTTAAAAGTGGTCCTTCGTGGTGTCTGTGAAGACATTGACACAGCAGAAATAGCTGCTGACCCTGAATTCTCAAGATTGCCTCCAGTCAAGGCCAGCAGAATGTAAAAAGCAGATAAGACCCCCATGTCATTACTCCTAGTTGAGATTCATAAAATATACAAGGATATCTACAACTTAAAAACAGTCTGTGGTCTCATCGTCACACCAGAACCACTCCGGAAAAGATCATCTTCTGGGGTTTGGCCATGCCCAGAATCTATGCAGAGCAGAATATAGATGTTTAAAATGTGGGGACAGATACCCAACCAATATCTGCGCAAAGCCGAGGACCACTTCGGCCAAATGTGCAAACTGCGGTGGCCCTCATCATGCGAACTACAAAGGATGTACTCAGCACCCAAAGAACAGACGGGTGGAGGCAGTCAATCAGCCCTCCTCCCACAGTATAAAACACCAGAGGCCCAAGCTTCAAAACCGGAGACTCAGAGGCCAAAATCGGAGACCTTCAAAACTAGAGACACCCAAAAGCAAACAAGAAGTTATGCCGATGTGACCAGCACACATAGACCAATACCAGAACAAAATCAACCAACAGCACCTACAAATCTCTAACAGCTGTTATTACGGCCTCACTAGCAAACATGCTACAAAATTTCAGCCTATCAAACCCTACTGAAACCTCCACTAAAAGATTTCTTCGTGAAATCCAGGTCATTCTCGCAGCTCTCATAAATGAATAGTAACAAACTCATTCTAACATCTCTTCAGATCGTTGCTTGGAACGCAAATAGCCTCAAAAATAAAATTCTGGAACTCCGAGATTTCACATATAGGTATCAACCAGATGTTATATTAATCAGTGAAACTCATTTAAGACCCTCAGACAATCCTAAAATAAGGGGTTATCGCCTATACAGAAATGACCGATTTACTCTACAGAGGCGGCGGCACTGCCATCTTCATTAAAAACTACATTGAGCACCACTCTGTGAGCAACCCTTCAACCTCTAACCATGAGATCACTGGCGTGGAAGTTTTCACCAGCTCCACTGGCAAACTGAAAATCTCCTCAGCTTACAACCCTCCCCACAAATCTCTACTTCACTCTGACCTAAATGCCATCTTATGCGTCAGAGAGCCCACCATTATAGCCGGGGATCTGAATTCCAAGCACCCTGCGTGGAATTGCACAACCACCAACAAGAATGGTCGCATCCTTTCTAATTACTCAGGATCAAGCAACGCTGTTGTGGCAGGCCCCACCGAACCAACTCATCTCAGTACGTTTGCCACTGCTGACATCCTGGATATAGCTATCCTACAGGATATCAAACTTCAATACAGCATCATATCTACGGATGAACTATCATCCGATCACAAACCAATTCTACTACAGCTGGGAAATCAAGAATACCTGTGTCCTCCTTCACACTCCTACATTGCATGGGAAAGACTATCAACAGCACTCAAGGATTATATTGGACCTGGTCCTCACATACGCACAAAAAAAGAAGTAGAAACTGCAGTTACAAATCTCACTCAACAAATTAGTTAAATTAGTTCTGCTATAAAGGTAGCTACCTCCTACAAATCTGTTCGCAATCCAGATCGTTTTACCGAAGACATCATGGACTTGATCAGAGACAAAAGCAGAGCTAGGAAAAGATTCCTTAACACGCGTGCACCACAAGATAAAACAGCTCTAAACAGGATAAATGGGACAGTAAGAGATACGCTTAAAACTCATAGAAACCAAGTTTGGGATAAAAAGTTATCCTCTATCTCACCTACTGATCACTCTATTCTGGGGATTACTGAGAAACATCAGAAATGAAAACAATTCCCCCCCCCATAATCTCAAACCAGGGCTTAGTTCACACAGATGTAGATAAGGCAGAGGCAATAGCGAAGAATCTAGAGGAGCAGTGCAAACCCTCTTATAGCAACTTAGATGTCAATCACTTGTACAAAATCCACAAACAGGTCAGACACGCTTTAAATCTCCCAGATAGCGCTGACCATGTTGCACCCACATCACCTGTTGAATTATATGATATTATTAAAAAACTTAAGAACAATAAAGCTCCTGGACCAGACGGCATCTCAAACTGGTGATCAAACTGCTGCCTCGGAAAGCTGTAGTGCACATGCCCAGTATAATAAGTGGAATCTTAAGACTTCACTATTTTCTTCCGCCTGAAAACTGGCTGATGTAATTCCTATACATAAGCTAGGCAAAGACCCACTCTTACCGCAAAATGATCGTCCAGTCAGTCTCATCTCCAATCTGGGTAAGGTTGCGGAGAAGGTCATCCTCTCGCGACTCCAAACCTCAGTAAATGACCTAAACATCCTCCGTAAAGAACAGTTTGGTTTTCGGCAACACCATAGTACTACCCAGCAAATCCACAGAATTGTCGAATACATCACCACCAGTTACAACTGGCGCCAGTGCACGGGAGCTGTTTTCCTATACCTCTCCAAAGCATTTGCCAAAATCTGGCATTTTGGACTCCTGCGCAAACTTATCTTAGCCGGTACCTCACTAAAAATGGTTCACCTAATCCATTCATATCTTCATAATAGATCAATGTAGTCAAAATCAAGGGTTCTATATCGTCCCAGCGCCATATCTTTGCTGGAGTACCACAGGGATCTCTACTGGCTCCATTACTGTTTTCTGTATACATGTCAGACATCCCGCACAATCCAATGTCTTCCATTTTGGCCCTGTATGCGGACGATACGGCAATACTAACCAGATCTCTCAGACCCGATTTCATTACCAGAAAGCTTCAAGAAAACCTTCAGAAGCTGGAGGGTTGGTTCTCCAAATGGAGATTGGAAGTCAACCCCCCCCTGAAAAGCTAAGTCGTTCTTTTCTCAAAAAGGCCAATGTCTCCTGTGGGAGATGTGTTACTATTCAATACTAAAATTCCCTGGCAGACAGAAACAAATTACCTGAGTGTAATTCTCAACAAAAAGCTATCTTTCAACCAACACATCAAGTCTACGTGCGCAAAGGCATCTAAAGTCATAGCTCAGATCTATCCGCTAATTAAAAGAAATAGCAATCTCAGTAACAGATTAAAATTGCAGCTATACCAGATGACGATTCGTTCTATTATTATATTCGACCTATGCCTCTCCAGCCTGGAGCCACACCTCTAATACTAACATTATCAGGATACAGCGAGTGCAGAACAAGTGCTTGAGAATGATTCTGAACGCCCCGTGGTATGTTAGAAACAATCAACTTCATAGAGATACAAATATTCCTTATATTGTTTCTTTTCTACAATCTTTAGCATCTAAGTTCTTCCTAAAGACGTTCACACATCCCAACGATTTGGATCAGCAAGCTACAGCATACGAGGCAACGGACATATTCAAATATAGAAGACCAAGAGCTATATTAGTCTCCTTTAGCGATGAATAATCTTCATGCCCATTCAGCGCGAGCAAATTGCTCATACATTTTACCCTCACTGGAACCACAACAGATAGCGGGAAATATGAAAATCATCTTGCTTCACCCCTAAAGACATAAATGTCAATTGTCAATTTCAATGGATGGAAGGACAAGAACTCAGGTAATCGACTGTGAGATGCGGTGATTAATACCCTTGGAGGGTAATGAATGGCAATGCTGTAGCCAATGAAGTCCTAACCGAGGCTCGGCTATTGCTGTTACCCTCCTGCCATGATCAGAGCTTTAGTAGCTCAAATACACCTTATCCCTACACTGTCCTCTACAGATAACGGGGAAGATGAAAAGCATTCTTGTTTCTCCCCTTTAAGCCAGTCCTTATAAGGACTATTTCAATGGAAATAGTCCTTACTCTTTCAGAGTCGTTAGCGTTGACTCAGACAAATCCATAAATAGTTTCGGGAACTTCTATCACATACCAGTGGCAGCTGGACTCTAGCAGTTCAAGTTCTAGCATCCCAGTCATAACCAGAAGAGCGGAGGCATAAAATAGCGTCCAGTAAATACTCTGACATGAAGTACGCCGTTGAAGCACTGTGCGAATGCTGCGATCAGTTTCTTCCAAGTTCGTCTAAGGTAACAAAACCAACAGCTGCTTTAAGCTTTTGTATACCAACTCCTTCTATAATTCTTATAGGATCTTAGCGAGTGTTCTAAGGATCAGCTGTGTCCAAGGATTGTCCTCCAAGTGACAAAATGCATTTGTGTAATATACGGTGAGGTTAGCAGGATATCTACGTTGCTCGTAGAAGAAAGGAAAATAATAGGATCTCTGAGAAAGTACAAAAATATGATTAGTTTTGAAAACAATAATTTAATTTGCATGAACCTCTACAAAGTAGATATTATTTCCCTGAGAAAATAAACAATTATAATAGTTATTGCTATGCATTGTGATGGTGGTCACTCTCCCGACTTGTTTCAATCTTTGCTGGCTGTTGAGGTGGGGGTGTATCTCCGAATGATCCATATCCGCAAGGGTTACAGGTCCAATCAAACAGGTCCAAAAAAAAAAAAAAAAAAAAAAAAATCCGCCAAAATGTCAAACCCACTCTTAGGAGCCAAAAACAAGGTACTATTGGAAACGGTTAGGCTTAACGCTTTTTTATACTTCCCTTCTATTAATTTGTCAGTATTAAGCTCTCTGCCTGTGGGAGCTGAGGGGTTAAATGATATCATTGGACATATTCGTTGTAGTTTGCCTCTTGTTTCATCAGTTGATTAGGGTGCGTAGCCGCTTTTGAAAAGAACTTTACTGCAGGAGAGCGAACGAACGAACGAGGAGATCTATGGAATATTGGTATCCCGGTGAATCTATTCGTTTCTGATGAACCAAGGAGCATCTAGTATCATTCGTAAACATTTGTTTTGCACTCGTTGCAATTTTAGCATGTTACATTTGGAGATGCGGCTTCAAGCAGGAGAGGCATTGGTAATTATAGGACGAAGAATCACCATTTGATGGAGTAGTAATTTGTTCCTTGGGTTTAATTTGTTGCGTCGATTTATCAAGGGATAGAATCGAGCGATAGTTTTGGATACTTGCTCACAGATTTGGCTGATATGATTACTGAAACAAAGTCTTTTGTCTAGTAGTAACCTGAGATATTTGGTACATGGGACTTTGGTACCAAACAGAAGAATTCCCCCTCTGGGAGATGCTAGTGAAGAGTGTGGCTACACTTTTTTGAGGGTTTACTTGCAGTCTTCAGTCTGGTAACCATTTTTCTAACATTGAGATGCGAAGTTTTTTGGTTACAAAGTGAGGACGGAGTGATCTAGCTAGTACTGCCGTATCGTATGACTATAAAGCCGTAATGAACGCCATCCGGTTCTGTTGGATATCTGCCGTGTAGATCGCAAACAAAAGCAGAACCAGTAAGGATCCTTGTGGAACTCCAACCAAATTTCTACGCTGGGTAGAGTTTGTTCTTAATTGTGACCTCAATTTTTCTATCGGCAATTAAACGTATCATTTTCATAGATATGTTGGTGGTGATGAGTTTTTAAAGCAAGCCATAGTGCCAGGTTTTATCAAAAGCGTTTGCTATGTTAAGGAATTCAATTGGAAGCACCGGTGTGCGTGTGTGCTTCCAATTGTATCCCTAGTAATATACTCCACTAGACGATAAATCTGTTCGGTGGTACCGTGATTCCGACAAATGCCGAATTGTTCACATTGTATGATATTTAATCTGTCCGCCGTTGATTCTTAAAGTCTGGAGAAAATAATTTTTCGCCCTTTTTCCTACATTTGATAACAGGCCGATGTGGATCTTTGCTCGGCTTGTGAACTGGTACAATTCCAGTTGTATTCGTAGGATTGCACTCATGATGTTGACAAGATGCACCAGAGCTTCGCGCCGTAGCAATTTGATGACTTTGTTTGCGATGCCATCCGTACCGGGAACTTTTTTTATTGTGGAGATACTTTATGGGAATGATTTCCGCTGGTGAAATAGCATTAATCAGATTCGAATTATTGTCAGGTTGTTTTAGTGTACGTCCAGCATTACGATAAATATTATAAACGCGATTGATGTTTAAATTCCCATATGCTGGACTGTATTGTTTTTCCAGATTATTTACTATAGTTTCTGATTTTTCGGCATCAGTGTGTGCTAAACCCAGATCTCATTGCATGGGGGGGGGGATTTGTGTTTGTTTCTAAGATTTTTTACTTCTGGTTTCTCTGATCTTTGAGAGCTTCTCTGACTGAACTGTTCAATTTGTTGACGAGTTTTTTTTATCTTGTGGAGCAGCGTGTTATGATATCTTTTCCTGTCTTTGTTCTCTCTAATTTGGTTTAAAATATCTTCTGGGAGACGGTTAGCCTTGTAGATAGTTGTAGTTTTCGTGACTGCTACTAGTGCTTGGTTGATTTGATTAGTGAGTTTTTCTATTGTTTTGTCGATCTAATCTTCGATTTTATGTTGGGTATTGGACCAATGTATTCGAGGAATACTTTGGATAATCTTTCCCAAGCTATGAGGGGAAGATGATTGTTCTTGATTGCTAATTTAAGTAGCATAGGGTTGTGATCGCAGGGCAGCTCATTCAGTGATTTTAACTGGTATTTGACGTTCTGTAGGATAGCAATATCTAAGACATCGGATCTGCCAAGAGGATTGTGATGAGTAGTCTCAGTAGGAACATCCACCACAATGTAATTCGACCCTGTGTAATTATAAAGTGTGTGCCCGTTTTTATTGGTTGTATGACCATTCCAAGATGAATGCTTAGAATTAGGATCCCCAGCAATGAACTCCCTGATGGCAGAAGCGTCTAAATCAGCCAATAAAGTTTTGATTGGTGAGTTGTAAGCAGCATAGATTTTGAGCTTGCCAGCTGTGTTGGCGTAGACTTCAGTGCCTGTGATCGCTAAATTTCTGGTTGGTTGCTGAATTGTGTTTAATGTAGTTTTTAATAATAAAAAATATATATAGTTCCACCGCCTTTGTAATCCAGTCTGTCATTTCTGTAGAGCGAACAATTCGAAACTGAGATTTCGGATTGTTCGCAGGTTCGTGAGTGAGTTTCATTTATTAGTATAATATTTGGATTGTATCTTAGTGGAAATTCTTGGAGTTCAATAGGACTATTGAAGAAGCCGTTGGCATTCCAAGAGGCAATTAAAAGGGAGTTTGGAAGAAATTTATTTCCAATCATAAGTAAGTGCTGTTAGGATAGAGTGAGTTTCTTAAAGGAATCTTTTTGTAGAGGTTAGCGACGGGGTTTGATTTACTGAAATCTTGGAGCATGGTAGCGAGAGAGGCAGTAATATCCGCAGTCAGGTTAAGATGCGTTTGATCCTAGTTGCTTTCATGGGGCACGCCTCTTCGGCGTATGTTTTGTTCACTTGATGTGTATCTTCTTGATTTTTTAAATTTTATTCGCGTCTGAGGAAATTCTGCTTCCTTTAGTTGCGTACGAGATTGAGAGTAAGTTCGATTTCTTACTGCTTTTTTGGATGGTAGTTACATCCTTTGTAATTTGCAGGATGAAGGCCAATTGCAGTTGGTACCTCTGGCCGGTGTTGTTCTAAGAGTTGGTTCTCTCCGCATTTCAAACACCTGTAATCAGCTCTACATAATTTTTGAGCATGGCCAAATGTTTGCATCTATGGCACTGCCCTGCTGATCTTTTTTCTTAAAGGTTCAGGGTTTTCCTGAGCCCACGTATCGATATTAATTCATAAATATTTTGAGAATTTTGAATTTCCACCAATACGAGTGGCGTCGGTCTTTTGTCAGCTCTAAACATTCTGCTTACTTTGACCGAGACCAACCGTCATAGCTGAGATCAGTCGCTATCTCCTCAGTAGCGATATCTTCGGTGACTCCTCTCAGAACTACTTTTAGATATTGGTTTTCGAGCTGAGGGAGAACGTGAGGTATTGCACGTTGAGGTTGTCCATCACCCTGGTTAGATGACGATAGTCTCCTACTGCGGTGGGCTGAATCTTCATTCCATCGTCTGTATTTTAGTCCACGAGTAGGCAATATTTGACCCTCCAATCATCCCACGAGACATTTGGTTGTCTCGTAGGATGATTGGAGGCGCCCTCTCTTTAAAAGTGCTAGAAGGATGTGTATTAGGGGTGTCATCATCCATTTTGTCGTCTCTGCGTACCTCTTCAGTTCTTCGTTTAAATTCCTTAGGTGGGGAAACCACCCAGTTTCTCTTTTCCTCCTCTGCTCCCATGTCATCACCCTCAAGGTCATTATTTGTCACTGAATATAGCTTTAAGTAACCTGGCCACTCGACTTCAAACGTTTTTAATAGTTTTTTTAAGCAGATCGAGTGCCAGGTTTTTGTCCAACTTTTGAATTAAGTCATCAATATCAAGATCTTCCATAATTTAAGTAACTTAACTGTCGAACAGCTACTACTTCTCACCAACACTAGAGTAAAAAATCATCACAATTCACCGATATTATCTTAATTACTCTACAGCAACAAGTCCCTAATAATAAGGTTACCATTTGTCCGTATTTAGTGCAGGCGGCAGTTTGTATTTTAAATGCTCTGTCCGTGTTTATACCGTACTTTGGTAAAAATAAACGAAATGTAGCGAGAAAAATAAAACAACACAGAAACGATTTTCGCGGGAATCTTCGTTACGTGTAAACAGGGGAATGGCGCGAATTATAATATTGTGTCATGCATGGTCGTATTGTGAATATTCAGATAAAATACGTTCTGTTCATTTAATACAGAATTACAAAATGGATTTAAATTTTCTGAAGCCAGAACCAGAGAATGAAGACAATGACACTGCGTTTGGTTCTTTGGAAAAGTAAATTTTCACTTGAGTGCCGGCGTGGCACTGTTCAACACACAGTGCCACGTGCAGACACTTCCAAACATCAAAAGGCTGTAAGAACAGGTAATATCAGTAAGACTCGCGATACATTTTCCAAAACCAAAGAACCGAAATCTGACGACGATGCTCGTGCATCTAAAGAAGCTACATTTTCTTTTCACGCAATTGTACATGATCAGAGTTTTAAATCATGCGACTGCTAGTCGAAACTTATTTCAAAACTTTACGACCCAAACTATTCCAGTGCCAGAACAAAAACAGAGGCTAATAACGTAATTACGACTCTTGCAATGGATAAAGTACAAAATGAATTAAATGGTGCCAATTTTGTTACTACATCTGTAGATTCCTCCAATAGATTAGATATGAAACTTGTGCCCGTCTTAACTAGAATATTTGTTCCACGCTTTGGAGTTAAAAGCACAACTGATTGAACTTGAAGATTTTACAGGAGAGACAGCAGATATTTGAACCCAACACGTGACTAAAACTTAAAAAGTTGGGTATTGAAAATAAAATTGTACCGTACTGTGCAGACAACACCAATACAAATTTTGGGGGATGAGAAGGCAGGGAAAAGCTAACGTCCATACAAAGTTACAACAAGAAATGGGCAGAAAACGTTTAGGAATTGGGTGCTGTATACAGAGTGGTGTTGATCAACTGCCTTTTGATATAGAAATGATTATAATTAAAATATTCAGGCATTTTAACATTAAGAGTAGGAAAACTAAACGAATTTTGCGAGTTTACAGACATTGAGTACAAAAAAAGTATTTTCAAACAGATTTTTACTACAAGATTTTTAAGTCTGCTACGTGCTCTGCAAAGGATTCTTTTGATTTAGGCGGAATTGAAATCTTCCTTCGTTTCACAGTGTGAAAATTCTCTCCACCAAAGTAATCGGGGACTTTTTTTGAAAATCCACTCAGTGAATTATTAGTCTTATTTGTTCGTGGCAGTCTTCATATATTTCAAGATACTGTGACAACTTTTGAAAATGAAAATGGAATTTTCAGCTACAGAAGTAGCTTTGAAGTACAAAGAATTGAAAGTAAAATTAATAGCCAGAAGAGACAGCAAGTTCATGTCCACAGAGACTACAGAGTGTGCAAGCACAGTAGTCTCTGTATGCCAACGAATGAGGCATAAATAAAGCAGATTTTGAAGTTTTATGAGAAATGTGTTTCTTATTTAGAAATGCGAGCAAGCAGTCTCAAAGCTACAGAGCAGTTTCCTTGGATACAATAAAATCGGGATTTTGAGCTTCAGTGGCCAGATGTTGAAGCATCCGCAGAATTTGCTGATTCCATAGGTCCTTCCGAAAAAGCAGTTGTTGAAATGAACAAGCGTTTTGATGAGGTTTCAATTATAAAAAGTAAAACTGAGAAAAACCAGCAATCAGATAGAAAAAATATAGAAGAATATCAGAAGGCTTGATCGAGTGTTGTTAATTTATGGGTTGAGGTATACAAAATGATTAAAACAAATGGGAGTGAATGCCAAAATTTTTAAAGGCTGATGGAGTCCATCTTTTGCTTGCCGGGATCAACAGCCATTTGAAAGATTTTTTTCTCTGTTGAACAACAATGTTTGGTCTGCTCATCGGAACAGACTTTTAACTGAAAACACTAAACGTATCCTTCAAATAAATAAACCTGATTGCTCGGAGTTCTATGAACTGATAAAAAGGACAAGTTTTTTACCATTCCTCTGAAAAATACGAATGGTACAATTAAAGTGAATAAATATTTGAAGGTAAACATTTCCTTTTTTTTTTTACAATTACAATTTTTTTAAATTTTGGTCGATATTTTAGTCCGTAATTTGCTATCAAAAAATATTGCCATACCAGTAAACTTACTACCTAAAGCCTACGCTTATTCAGGAGCCAAAGTTTTTTTTTTTTTTTTTTTTTTTTTTTTTTTTTTTGGCTAAATGGGTAAAGCAAGAATGCTTTTCATATTCCCCGTCATCTGTAGAAGAAAATGTATGCATGGGGTAATATGGGCTATAAGCTCTGATCATGGCAGGAGGGTAACAGCAATAACCGAGTCTCAGTTAGAACTTCATCCCTGGATACTCATTTTAGTCGCCTCGTACGACATGCATGGGCTAGTGGGGACTATTCTTATCCCGGCCACACACGGGGTGGAGCCAAAGATTAACATTTCTCACATAAACGGTGAAGCAAGAATGCTTTTCATCTTCCCCGTTATCTGTACGTCTGTAGGGATAAGGTATTATTGAGCTATTAAAGCTCTGATCATGGCAAGAGAGTAACAGCAATAGCCGAGCCTCATTTAGAACTTCATTGGCTACAGCATTGCCATCCATTGCCCTCCAAGGGTATTAATCATCGCATCTCACGGTCGACTGATTCTCTTTTTTTTTTTTTTCAAGATAAAAGTAGTGTAAAATTCGTATATCTTCTCTTATTACAAAATAAGAGAAGATATACGAATTTTATATTTATAGAATTACAAAATTTATAGAATTACAAAATGGTGTATAATTATATATTTAAAAACTTTGAAATGGAGAGTTATATTAATTTTTTTCTGCTTGATAAGTATATAATTTCTTGTTTATTATCATTTATTTTATTATAAAATAAAAACTTTTTACAATCCACTCGGCCGACCAGAAAAAAACGTCTAAAATGGACGCTCCGTCCCAGATCTCTTGACCTTACTTCCGTTTAATTTGTTTTTTTCTTTCAGTTAGTGGCAAAAATACCAATCACATATTACAATACTCAGTGCTTCTTCTATACAGAATTCTGGTATGTGCATTGAATTATAATTCATTCAAAGTATTTGCTGTTTAGAAAACTCCTGGTTCGTATATCAAAATAGCATTAATTATTACAGATGTCGAAATTAATTACATGTTACGTTGCTATTAATCTAATTTTGATAATTACATCTGCTCTAGCTGACAAAACTACAAATTTTGATAGGCGGTGAAATATTAATAGGAAAGAAACGAATTTATGTATCATTTCAGTATTCAAATCAGTGATTACCTTCTTTATATATGTACTTATTGTGATGATGATGATACGCGCATGCGCAGTATCGTCATCATCATCGCAATTGCACTGATGATGATTTTTTCGATTGCGCTATCGTAAACAAAAATGAGGGTTTTCACAAACGTGCTATTCTATGTTTCAGACCATTACAATTCTTAATATTTATTCGACATTATTTGAAATTATCTTTTACGTAATCATTACAGAATATTAAAAGGTTCGTTTATTATCATTAAAGAAATTAGTTTCAATCTCCTGTGAATACCTTTTGCCGGTGATTTTCTAATTTGCCAAAAAGAGCAAATAATAATTTGTTTGCTAAATTCCTGCTAATATATACAGACAACTTGTAGTTATTGGCGAACATAATCTAATTTGGAACGTTCGCATCGGATAGCGTAAGGTCACCATGAGCGTAGACCGTCTAAACGAATCAACACTGTCGCGATATTTAATAACGAACGTTAGTCTTATTTAGTCAGATGTGTAATTAATGTGCTGTAACCTTTAAAGATGCGCGAGACAACAAATTTCACATGTTCACACGTTTCGTCTGCTTTAAGTAGATTTCACGCCACTAAGGAAATTTACTGCGGCTTTTGCCATTAAAAGTGATTTCGCGAGACAAGCGCGCGCTCAAGGTTTTCGCTTGGCTTGTTGATTTCTATAACGTGTTTTCAGCCAATAGAAAATTACAAGTTAATTGTTGAATTTGAAGTGGCATAATTAGCTAAATTGACTTAATAATAATCCGAAAACTACTATTGTACATTTTATATGAAAATATTAAGTGAATGTTTTTAATTTTATTTTTGTAGTTTTTGTTTTCATTCTAATGCCATGTTCTGATTCTTTCTTTTAGCGTTACGCTGAAAATTGATAAATAAATCTTTATTTATTTATTTTTACTTCTCAAATGGTTAGAATTAAGAGATTTCTTCATGAAGATGAGTTAAGCATTGGTTAAATCGAGCGCATATTTCATTATATTGCACATTTTTATGAAACATTCGAATTGCGTGCAACTTATGAAGAAGTTGAAAATCTCTGATTAGATTATTCGGTTTTGTTTTCGTATAAATTCGTCATATGACCTCAATAAATCGTCGGATTCTTCGAAAACTCTTACTTATAACTCATAATTCACCTGTATGTTCTCAGTAATGAACCATTTCTGTGAATGACGTGAGTCAGCGTATTTTTTCGTGCCGTTCGCATTGATGTCGTGTTCTGTTGGTAAACGACAATGTTTCTTTCTTTCTTTTTTTCTCCCGCCTTTTTACGTTTCTTCGTGTAACTTCGAATCCAACGAAACATATTCCAACCCCTTTCTAGCTAGACCGGTTTCTTTTTCTACAAGAAAACGGTAGCCGCCTACGCCTTTTGCGACTGCGCGGAAGAGGGTGGTAGAATGCCTCCGACAGCCTTCTCTTCGTTCCGAGGATTAGCCCCGCATCATAGTCTTCTCCGGATCGCGCGAGACGGATCGCTACGTATCCGATGATCCGCGTCGTCCGAGATAGGCTTCAAGAAATGAGCGAGTCCGCCCGGTCGGGATAAAAAAAAATACAAAACAAAATAAAACAAAACGGAAACTCGGGTGGATTATGTGGATTTTGTACGAGATTATACATTCTCGGATTCTTGTTCGTATTCATTTTGTAGGCGTTTATGTACCGCCAATCCTTTACGTCCCCTCTGTTGCAGTATCTGTTTGTATTCATCTGGGATGTGTCGTCTCCAGAGGACATGTCAGTAAGAAAATGTGGATAATCAAATATGAGTTACCTGATAGGCCTGCCGAGTGTTACAAGGTGTTCCTACATCACCACCCTTGGATCGCATCCTAGTGAGTTGATTCACTTTACGTTTTTATACCGTACTTTTTTAATTAACTTTTCTTTTAAAATCTTTGTGGTATTGTATACCTTATTTTAGTTGTGCGATTGGCACGCTACATTTGAGACATTAATTTATACTACTCTTTCTAGTATATTTTTTAAATATTTAATCTACCGTGTTTTTCTTAAACAATCTAATACTACTTTCTTGAAATAAATTTAGTCCGATGTTTTGGGATGAGATTACAAAATCGTTTGTTAACATATAAAGGTTTTAATTAGACTGACCGAGGTTAATAATAAGCCTACTCGAAACGAAGAGTCCTTTGTATAATACGAGAACATTGTCGTACATTATTACTGTGTTATAGGATGACCTTTTAATGAAAGGCTTATTCGTTGCAATTTCGTCGTTTCCCATGCAAACGGGAGCCCAATTGATTTAAAGGTTTGCTACCAGTAAGGATTGATTTCTATAATCTGCTTTAACTGTCACAGCAGTCTTTTGTATACACTGTACATAAATTTTATCGGAAAATTAATTAACCTCTCTTACAGATACAGATGAATGCCAACATTACAATACCTAGTAAACAATATCATTAATATCATTATAATGAGTCTGGAACTGCTCTAATTATGAATATTATACATTATTATAAAAGTATGGTGTGTAAATTAAATTTCTAGTTGTATTTTTGAATATATAAAAAACAAGAATATTTATATTTAGTAAATTTTATCATTATAGATGCAAAGTTATTTTTATTTAAAATAAAACTTTTATTAAATATTAAAAATCCAGTAGGTCTTGAGTAGTCTACTGGATTCTAAGATTATTAATGCTAAAAACTGCTAATGGTTTTATCTTTAGCTAAACATCAATCATATAACCCTAGGATGAACTCAGGTTATCTCAGTAAATAAAAACAAGGTAAAAAAAAAAAAACCTCTGGTTTAGCTGAGTTTTACTTACGTCTGTAGACAGACTAAAACGAATGTGTAAGCCAAAGAAAATACAATTTTTTACACATCGACATCTCAAAGAAAAAAAATGTCTAATATTAGATTTGAAAACTTTGCTGGAAGAATTTTTTTATTAAAAAAAAAAAGGATGAAAGTTGCGTTCAGACGAGTTATAGAAAATGTTCCAGATAGATAGATTGGCAGAATGCGTGAGAAAGAAAGCAAGCACGAGATGGCCAATGTTTCAGAGTAATAGAAAGCTACTAGGTGAAAGTAAATAAAGGAAAAGTCCTTGATGAATAATTTTCCATAGCACGGTCAACAGATGGCGCAGAAGTCATTCTCATAGTAATGAAATACATTTCAATTTCAGGTTTTGAAGCAAATTCATATTTTAAAATAATAAGATTAGATATCTTCATAGTCTGTGCTTGCGTAACTTGTTATTAGCAGTTTTCATCGAAATGCATTGTTTGACAAAAATAAATAAAATAAAACTGAGAAGTGAAATAAATTAACATATTTCATGGAAAATAAAATAAAATGAGAATATCAATTATTATTACTAAAAATGTATAAAAAAAAGCTCTGTAACTTAAGATATAATTATACACCTTAATAAAGGTTTAATAAATTTATTACAAAAGTGCTATTGCTGTTACCCTCCTGCCATGATCAGAGCTTTAATTAATAGCTCAATAACACCTTATCCCTACACTGTCCTCTACAGATAACGGGGAATATGAAAAGCATTCTTGCTTCGCCCCTTTACGCCAGTCCTTATAAGGATAATGAATTTGAAAAGTCCTTTTTAGGACTTCCAGGGTAACAAATGGCAATGCTGTAGCCAATTAAGTTTTAACTGAGGCTCGGTTATTGCCGTTACCCAGCCACGACTAGAGCTTTTTAGCTCAATAACACTCCATCCACACAGATTTTCTTCATTCAGATGACGGAATAAAGAGTCAAGGACTGAGTCCATCGCCCAGTTCTTTTAAGAACTTTAAGACAATTGAAATTTGTAGGAATAGCAATTAACGCTTCTCATAATTGCGGTTAAAAAAATTCTTCTTGTTGACAGAAGTGGTAAGTAGGAGTGTTAGTAGCACTGAATAGGAGAAGAGAAAAAGAAGTGTGCTATCATAACGAGTTGTTAAGCTTTTATAATCTCATCCTGTTAAGGCACTAATTGCAGACTGTGTGAGATTACAACCATCTGTAGATTCTCTGGGCATCTGCAAGACTTGGTATTTTCATTTTTACTTCAGTTGCAGCAAAGCCAAACCAGTGCTACACGCAGAGGATCTTGTTACTCCTGTTACAGCCTCGCCGAAATAAAGGAATCGGAACTTAATCCTGATATTAAAGAAAAACGCGAACTGAATGGAAGATACATCTTCTCATTCAAGTTATAGCCGAGAAGTTAATTGCGTAAACTCAGCTGTAAATAAACAAAGTCGAATTTTTTGGGGATCCAGGCTACAAGCGTGAAACTGGTTGACTTAAAGGTTCGAGTCTGATTTATATTTAGGAAAGAAAAATGAAACTCTGTCAGAGGTTTATACTATGCAGGATTTCCTTTGGATGCGTTTGCCGAGATGTAATGAAGTAATGGAAGATTGTTAGGATTTGAACTGAAGAATGAAATTTATTGATTGATTTCTCTAAATTCGTTTTGAGGTCAATTTTCTTTGAAAAGTGTGGCGAAAGGCCTTCAATATCTGTGACTCATTCAAGATAAGAGGACGCTAGGTATAATGATTTGAAGATTTGAGTTTTGGGTAATGTCACAGTATTGCATTTCCTTTGCTTATGGGACAGCTGAACAAAGAGATGCAGCGTTAAAGAACTGGCCATCAAGGAGACAACTTTGGAACAGTCAAATGGAAAAAAAAAAAAAAAGCAGTTTTCAGCTAATACATCTTTTTCAATTATAGACAAATTTAGGCCTAATAGAGAAATTAATTAAAACATTTAGATTTAAAAAATGGTTTTAATAATTTAAATAAATGCCTCAAATTAAGTCGAGAAAATATATTTTTCTCGGTCTGTAAAATTTTTACATGAAAAGTTTCCATTGAAAAACTTTAAATACGCAATTTATGGATTTTGTTTCAGTAAAACCAATAAGAACGTCTTTTTATTAAGAAGGAAGTTTTAAATTATTAAAACTTCATCATAATCGGATCCTCCCCCCCTGTGCTACATTAAGGGACTACAAGTTTAATCTTAGCTATCTTACAAACCCTACAGCAGGTGACATACGTTCATATATTTGGAATACAAGTAAAAAGTAGTGAATAATAATAATAAACTGCAAATTTTAAAAATGCAAAAAAAAAAAAAAAATGTTACAAATATTTGCCTATTATTTTCAAAATCCGATTTGAAGAAATATATAAAAACATTTAATCTGTGTTATCAGTGTGTCAGCCCCAGCCTTGTCCTGTATTTTATTGTAAAATTTAATGAAGGATATCTAACATACATTCATGAATGTGGTTGACACAGAATGGCAGTTTAATTTAATTTTAATTAAAATTTTAATTAAAATTTAAATTAAATTTTAATTAAAATTTAATTTAAAGTTTAATTAAATACGAAAGTTGACGTCTATTTTTGCATATTACAAGTGAATACGTATTTATATTGAAAAGGAGGGTAAATTATGGAATGGAATAATTATGGCATTGGTGGAAAGATGAATAGTGTGAGGTGTGAGAGAGAGAGAGAAGGACATGGAGTTTAGTCTTCCTTATTTAGATCTTAACCACCTTACCGGCCGTTGTGGATCAAATACGCATCCGCATACGCTTCGTATCCATCATATATTTCATTGTTATAACAATGGTATTACAATTTTAATAAGCACTTCGCATCCATGATAAAGTGAACGTCTATAGACGTCTCGGCCGGTAGCGTGGTTAATCATTAGAATAGATTGTTCTCGTAATTCCAACTTGATTGCGATATTTAAATAAATTCTACATTTTACTGCAATTCTCTCTCTCTCCCTCTCTCTCTCTCTCTCTCTCTCTCTCTCTCTCTCTCTCTCTCTCTCTCTCTCTCTCGCAATATACATTTCATCAGGACTGTTATTCTGTTGTTCCTCTCTGATTACTCGCATGATTAGGAATTAGAAACTAAGCCAAGCTTTGTTTCTTGAGTTTATTCGAATGGAGAATATCCTGACGTCTACTTTTGTGCTAATTATAAATTAATTCGAACTGTAAGAGAATTAAATGTAATTTGCTTCTAAACTTTTCTTTACAATGCCCGATATAGAACGTTCATAACCATAGAGGAGAAAAGGAGACAAGTGAAGGATGAATTTTTTCCAAGTATTCTGTTTTCCACACAACAAACAATATTTAGCTCACATGCGGGTCTGGATGGTGCTGTCCCATCTTTATAATCAACAGGGATGTGAGTTGCAGCCATGCTATGGCAAAAATATTTCTGGAAGTCTTTAGGTGGTGGATGATTTTCACCACCCGGTGTGAAACCACCACTTCGTTTATTGGCGGATTGAAGGGGCTTGAGAAAAACTGCCTTATTTACGCTACTCCTTTTATAATATTAAGATTTACCAATAATTTTAATATTTAATGAATAAGATATAAAAAAACTGTCAGAAAAGTGCACTGTTCTCTTCTGTTTTTCGCTGAACATGCAGACTTCCTACGAAATAGGATGGCTAATCTTTATTCCCGTAGTCTTCCATGGGAATAAAGATTAGCTGAAAAGCTTTAAAAATCGTCATAACGATCTAAATTCTTCGGAGTGTCATAACTGCCATTCTGTGTCAACCACATTCGTGAATGTATGTTAGATACCCACAGATATAATCTGTTCTCTGGCTAGCATGCATTTATCACTGAAGTTCAGTTTTACCTGGCAAACAAACAGCAACTGTAATAAATTAGTTTGCAATAAAAAGAGCATCAAACACGTTCAACCTTTGGAAAAATAGCCTTCAGTCAAACTCCATTGGACACGCATTTCTTAGAGGACATGAAAGAATTGTGAAGATATGAAGTATGCGAAGGTGAGGTGCCGGATGTTTCATACATACATTTTTCCAGCTGACCTGCTAATGAATGTGACGTCGTCGGGTAATTAACAAGAGAAATAATTATTGAAATGAGAAGCTTCCATGACCGTGAATTTATTATCGTTTCCTTATGCTAATCTCCACGTCATACATAACGAATGACTGGTTATTATTGTAATTTTTATTCTTAATGTATTAATTAGTTCGCTGGTCCGTCCGCTACTAATTCTTTGCATAAATAGGAAAATTATGACTATAATAAAAGTTTTCAGACTTATAAATATATGGGTAAAATGTTTTTTTTTAATTATTATTATTTCATACATTTGTATACACTAATCTATACACACCTTTATCTTTTTTCCATATAAATACATTAAATATTTCACCTCAAGTTTTTTTATGCATGGTGAATGAGGGTGAGAAGTTAATCGACCGTGAGATGCGGTGATTAAGATTAATACCCTCATACCAGGATGGCAATGCTGTAACCAATGAAGTTCTAACTGAGGCTTGGCTGTTACCCTCCTGCCATGATCAGAGCTTTAATAGCTCAATAACACCTTATCCTTACACTGTCCTCTACAGATAACGGGGAAGATGAAAAGCATTCTTACTTCGCCCCTTTAAGCCAGTCCTTATAAGGATTTTTATGCATGAGTTGATACCATGTCATCTTACGTGTTCAAACAAATAATGCCAACAATTGAAAATAAATAAAACAAAATTACAAAAAACACTCTCGTGCTTGAAACAGATTTATTTTATGAATAAAAGCCAACAATAACTTAAACGTAGCTAAAATAATGTAACTGACAAAGAGAAAGACGCATAAGAACTGAAATTTTTGCAACAATGTCATCGAATGCTGATGGCTGTAGCTAGTTTGTGATACGCTGCTGGTACATGGAAAGAGCAATAGACATGATGAGCGTCAGTAAAATGACTAATTTGCTTGCTGCATGGGGAGTCTTTGTTGTCCTAATGTGTGCTAAGCTATGTAATAAGCCACATATTAATATCGAATTTGGCAGACCACGCTGAGAAGCGTCGATCGTATGTTCTCTGAGGTGACATTTCTACGTGCTTTAGTTCGCTTGCGAATAATACTGATGGTTTGAGAGAAGATTCTCTTTTATTATTTTCTTCTTCATGGCGATTACTATTTTTTCCGTTTGGTAATTCAGAGTGCTACCTTCCGGTTTATTTGGAGATTTGTATATCATATTTGCTATTCTCACACGATATAAGTGTTTTTTTATATAATGCTAAAAAAATAATAAATATTCGGCTATTTCGTTCTTGACGGCGTAACCTAAATGTATGACGTCACATCCTTCTTATTCAACAACAAACCAAACTGTTTTATCATATAGAGATTTCTAGTGAAACCCGAGTAGATTTTTGAATGCATTTTCTCGATTTATGATTTGGTCGTTGTAAATACGTAATCATAAGAAAAAGACTTCGAATTTCTTTGAGATATTTATCTCAAGGATAAATTTCCCGTTTTCAATTCCCTCCGTATGTTGTCCATATAAATATTAAAAAGCTTCGTTGAAAGAATACAGTTCTTGTCCGACTTCCTAATTTATAGTTACTCCGTTTCCATTTTCTACAAGAATGCTGGGCTTCCTTTACATGGATTGCGTCCTCTCTGGTAGTTTCGAGTATCTCTGGAGATGTAAATGTATTTTATGGTTTCTTTCAAATATTCACGTCATCCAATATCTTTATGGATTTCTTTAGATATTTTATGTATTTCTGAATTATGTTCTTGTCCGGTTTGTATTCTATGATTGAAGAGAAAATGCAAAATATTCAATTTCACCAACTTATTTCGTTCTTTTAACAACAGATTGAAGTCTTTCCTTTCAGATTCTTCAATATTATTTGGAATATGAATGGAGAAGAATAAACGATTAGTCCAACTATTAATGTTTCTTTATTCTCTCTTGAAAACGGAGATAACAAGAGCCTGTAGGAGAACCCAAGCAAAAAATGGTAAATACGCTGAACGACTTTCAAAATAAAAAAATAAAAACGAAAAGGACTTAATGATTATTATTGACTGCCCGCCTGAACTACCAAACGTGTTTGTATTTATGTGAAACCGGAGTACCCGGAGGAAAACCAATCAATGCTGGAGGGGGAAAGGAAGAATAAGCTGTCGTTGCTTATAGTTTATTTTTTCTCTCTTTTATTCATCTTTCTTTTCAATTAATATTTTGCCGGCCTGGTTGGCGAGTGGGTAGCCTATTCGCTCTCCAACTGCGGGTTGGAATCTCCCCACTGGTATGGAGGTGTGTGATTGTCTTTAGGTTGGAGATGAATTTCATCACCCGATGACCTAATCTACTCGCCTACTGGAGGCCTCAAGTGCCTTGAAAAATATCTGTTTGGTTTCTTGAACAGGGTTCTCGATTATTAAAAAAAAAAAAATATAAAGTTTTAATTAACCTCCTTGCTATTCCTAACAGCGATATTAAAGTTACATAAATTTATCGATTGTATACTCAACGATGAAGGCTGTTCCGCATATTTTATACTTTAACAATAAGAAACGAAATTCGAGTATTTGTTCTCTCCCTTCTTTCCTATCTGTTTTCATTAGGTTCTCCAGTTCATCCAGAATACTCTGTTTATCTGTCTTGTCCTGAATTTCCATTAAATCGCTTCTCTGTTTCTTGTTCGATAGAATTTATCCGATTAGAACAAGCCAACTGATTCTTACAGCTATCATTCGGACCGAAACATCATGATACCGTCCCTCTGTCCCGACCCTAGATTGTACGATGGTCATTATAACCTTCCTTTCTCCTGTGAGTAAAGATGTGTTTATGTTTTCGAAACTTGCACTTTTCCAGGTCGTCAGCAATTTCAATCATTGCGACGCAGCATCATCTAAGTGCATCCGGGGCTTCGTGTGATATCAGGATGCTGTACGATGTATCCATAAGTGTATAATATATTTATTTTTTATCTCTTTTCATTACCACTTACGTGTTTTAGTTATTTATATGCTTGCGTTTGTCCATGGATATCATATTCTACTGTTGTAATAAATCGATATAAATATTTTCTTTGTGTCTTTTATTTATAAAGGATTTCAACTTACTTTCTCTTAAGAGTTTGTCTTTCTCATGTGTCTTCTCTGTAAACAAGATGTTTCCTGCAACATCCTTGGTGGAATGTTTATACCTTCAGCAACGTAAGTTATTTAGTATTTAGACTATCACCGATTATCCCACTACTCTATGAGACAAATAGGATTTATATCATCCAAGTTTTGATAACCTACCATACGTTAGTACAATGAGAATTGCATCAGGGAATCTTTCTATGGATTCAGTTGATTGGTTGTTTTTGAATTAAGCGAATGTTTCATTATCTGTTATTTGCGTGTGTTGAGCGAGATGGAAATCAGATATTTCCAACCGAGGGCATTCACCGATAGCGATTGCAATTTGCTGAGTTCAAATGCAGCTGATTGTCCAAGGTCCTATGTCAGTGCGCGATAGGATTCTAGTTCTAACTTGTATGCGGTGAAGGACGGGAATTTCTTCCTCTTGCAGTCGAGGTTGGATTCCATTACATCGCATTCACCTTTACGCCTACATTGAAGATTAAATTTTGAAGGATCCATATTGGGACTATGAGATAAAGGGGGGGGGGGGGTCCACCATGTCCACAAAATACTTGGACAAAGCAATGGTATTACAGAACAATTCGGTAATGTTCCCTTTCTATTGTGTATTTCTCAATTTTACCCCACATTTCAATTTTGCTCAATTCATTCTTCAGTACGTGTGGACGAATTTTGACGAAATTTGTCATCGTGAATTTTATTGACGAAATTTACTTGACTCGATAACTTTCATGTGTAATCCCCGTGATAAAACCCTATTAGATTATTAATAGCTCGTGGTTGTTTTGATGTTCTCTTTATGGAACAGTGGCATAATTGAAGTGCAAGATGGATATTGGTTAACCAAGTTATTGAAACTCTATAGATTGTCATCGAATTTCCTTGGATTGGATCCCGAATTGCAGTGACGGTGAGGTTCTTCAGCTTTTCCCTATTTGATTCCCATAAAATAATTTCATAATCCCCCCCCCCCCACCAATGACAGGCTTGCATGTTTTCTTTAATGATCCACCTTCCATAAGGTTATCAACAATAATTTAACGTGATTAATATTTGGATATTTTCTGTGGTTCGCGCACTAACTCTACCCCTTTACTACTCAGCAGTTTCTACTCGTAGAGTTTGAGTAGCGATAGTGTACTGCACTGCGCATGCCTGACTTTTTATGCTATGACGAATCCATGACAGATGATCGTAGACTAATAACACCAGTGGAACCATTCATTGAATTCAGATAGTTGATTGTTGGGAAACATTGAAATGAGTTGCGAGCGCGCTGTTGTCAGAAAGTAGCTATCGCGCGGAACATGCTGACTCGCGGGAGCACTCATCATATCTTCAATGCAATATATTAAAGATATATATAATCTTTCAATGGATATATATATATATGGTAAATGGGCTATACTTTTCATGTTATTCCAACTAGAAAATTAAAACCCAGCATATAAGTATCATAGTGAAAAGAATGCTAAGATAAATTTGGAATCAAAAACATTCTTTTATTTCCTCGGGTTTCCCATAAGCAGAATATCGCATTGGGTGACGCTCAATTTTTTTAAGGTACCCTTTACAAATTTGGTCTTTATTTGAAAATATTTTTTTCAAGCATCCTACTAATTGTTCTGGTCCCTCTAACCAAGTGCTGAAACATTTCCCCTGCATCTATCCTATCAAATGTATCCTAAACAGTGGCGGCTCGTGACTTGAAATTGTGGGGGTGCTGCAACTTTCGAAATATACATACACACTGTAAGTACAGTGTGTTTGGATAAAATATCAAAATTATGATAAAATTTAAAAAAAAAAAACATGAAACAATATTGTTTATTATCGATAAAATTATACAACTTGGTATAATTCAAAATTAGTTAAAAATAAAATCCATTATCATAACCCCAATAATGTTCTAAAATAAAAACTATAACAAATGTTATGTCTTTAATTGTAATGTTCAAATATTTAAAGAGACGGAGTAAACACGATAAGCACTACGAACACCCTACTACTGGCGCAAACTGCATATAAACAACAGTGGAACTGCGCGACGGACAGTGCCGCATTACGCTAATAGCTCGCATCTCACTATGATGCGCATATGCTTGCGCGTGTAGCAATATGACACTGTGATAAACATATTTTATTTGATGATAAAATTAAATACTACAAGCAAATATAAATAAATTAATAAATATATTTATGTATCGAGAAAAATTGGGGTGCTGCAGTTCCACAGTGCCTATGCACGAGCCGACCCTGATACTAAATAAAGGTGTTTGTTTCCGATTAGCTTTTCAACATGCTTGAAATCACCTTAAGAGCCTAGAATCTATAGATCTTCTATAGGTTATAGAATATCAAGAATATAGATTCTAGAATCTACCTCGTAAAATCTTAAGACCGACGATCTACAGATCTATAGATGCTAGAATCTCTATATTAAAATGTTAAGTTCTGAGATCCTTGAATCTACAGACTAACAGGATCTTAAGATGTCTGAATCTGTACATTCGATGATCTTAAAATTCCAGAATCCGTTTAAGTTTCTAGATTCTGTATAATATTCTCGGATCTTTGAAATTTGCCAATAAATAAGATTGACCTGAAATCAGGCGCTAAAATATTGGAATGAGTGAGCCTCGATTTAAATAGAAAAAAAAAAAAAAAAAAAAAAAAGACGTCGGCTTGTTTCCATGGTTAACAGAGGGAGTTTTACGTGGGGTTTACAGTACTGAATATCGATACGATCAGCACACATGAGACAGGCCTCCAAACTTTTCTAATAATATTTACATAGAGATACTGCCGTCGATTTTCGTGGGCTGAAAAATGGCCTTCGTACGTGCCCAGACGACGGAGCGAATCTTTTTTCTCACTTATTATTCAAAAAACTTTCGGGGAGAGTGTCCGGTTATGCAGCTTTACTTCCTCGGAACGTGCACCGACTGTACGAACATAGAAAGTGTCATCAAAGTTTACTTCACTTAAACTCTCTACTTTCGTCCTTTTTTTTTTTCTTTCTTTCTTATTTTAAGGTGTCATTTCAACGTAAAGAGCGAAATCTTCGGTAGGCTGTTATGGAGATATTTTAGTGCAAACGCATCACGTGCAATATAAAGTTCAATATTAATAGTTGTTTATTTTAAATGGATGCGATATTGTTTCCATGGCAACAGTAAGTTGCGATTACGTCTGTCAGGTGTGGCAAGTGGAAGAACAGTCGATGTTTTCACTGTCAGCAGCATATGTTACGTCGTAAAGAACGAAATAGACGAGCGGTCCGTAGCCGAATGCAAAAATGTTCGCCTTTACTTCTAAATTTGAGATTTAAGGACAAAAATATGCGATATATTAGCGCACTGTATATATACGCATACAGGCAGACGGACAAAGTGAATCGTTATTAATTTTGTTATTTAAATAATTATGATTTATGCTTGTTTTTGTGATTTTAGAAATAAATAAAACAAAATTGTCATCGCCACAGAAAATTCAATTTTATGGAGTTCGAAAAATATTTCTACTTTTATACAGTAATTTTATTTATAGTTCTTAAGAGAGTTGTAAATAAAATTCTTGACGGCTGAATATCTGGAAGAAAATATTTCCAAGTAGTTGATGCTTTTGCCGCAAGCCTCGTTCGATAAAAAGTCGTTTTTTTCCACGTTTTTGATTTTTCTGTCAATTAAATTCCGTAACACATTTTTTATCTTTTTGTTGTTCTTGTTAATTTCGTTTTATTTATTTATTTTTCTTTGTGACTGAAGTATTTTAGATTTTTTTTTATATAATTCAGAAGTAAAATTAATTTTTCTCCCCTTGAACCCCCCCCCCTCCCCGGAAGACTTCATTTTGCAAAAATGGAAACATATGTTACACTTTGACTCTAGAAATAATTTTGTCATTGCTTCGTTGGCTTCGTTCAACAATGCAAATATAAAATAACATCACGTGCTGCACGTGATGACTTCTCGAACTCATTAAATGTCAGTTTTGTTTTGAATTCTGTTTTCGATGGTTTGTAATGAAAAAAAAAAAGCGATTAGTTTTTTGCCAAGCGAAGTTTGACAAATTCTCGTCTAAAATTATTTATTTCGTGCAATGCACAAAATGAAAAATCATGACGTAAACAATTAGATTTCTTTTTTTGTGTGTGTGTGTGTTTTATTCAGAAAGATAAAAACGAACATTCTAAAGGGATTAAAATCTAGCAGTTTTTCCAGGTTAAACAATTCAATGTATGAGACGTTTTATACAGTGGATAAGAAATCCCTCGAGTAGATTTTAAAAAGTATAAGCAAACACAGTCATTTCCGTACATTACCTTGCTAATAAAATGTTAAATGCGAAAGATTGCCAATATTTGTTGAATCCGTACTTACAGATGGGTTATCCCAGACCAAAGTCCATCATTTACAGACTCCCATTCTTCTTAAATATTTGATTCTTTTTCTTTTGAGTTGACAGCACATTCCCGTTGTAATGACTCGAGAGAACTTTTCTTTCCAGCAGTTACTTTTCTTCATTTCCACTATCCACTGTTTACTGTGGCTTTTCTTCTGTTGGTACCATCTTAAATTGCAGTATTTCTGGTGATGGTGATAAAAGATTAAATCTTAGCTTTTGGAGAGGATTTATTCGATGGCTTCTGTCTAGTAAAGAAATGAATTTTACAAGGACTTCAGGAAGGGTATATTGTGTACAAAGAATTAAGATGGTTTGAACAATTGATTTAAAGCTTCGATGGAAGGATTTTTCCTGAAAATGAGAAAGATTACTACGAAATATTCGAGGTTAGGTTAATATCTGGGAAGGGGAACCGGAAAAAAAACATTCTCATTAGGGAGAGACAAGAATTCCCTCACATATTTTTTATTGTTTAATATTTATATTTTTTACATATTTATACACAAGCGCATAGCAACAATACCAATTCTTTGAATATGTTAGAAGCTGGAATCCAATATTGGCCTCATCGTAATAAGATGCTTATTTTATGACGTCATGAGTTAAGTTCTGACTCTCAAGCTCTAATTTCCTCATCCAGCTGACTGGTGTTCACTTTACTTAATTTCTTTGTTATCCTTTCTCCTCCTTTTACACATCGATAAAAGCCTTCTGGATTCATCTGGATTCAGCCTTTCCGACCGGATGGAATTCATATTTTGGTTTATAATATTTATAATTAATTAGCGATTTAGTTAATTATTGTAGTTTATAATTATCATAGTTAATAGACAATTTATGATTATCCTAGCCTTTTTATAACTTTTTAATACAAATATATTTTTTAAGAATTGTCAGTGCCTATAAAAGTGCGCAGTGTTGATCGTTTGCTGAACACACACACACACACACACACACACACGCACACACACACACAGAATTAATCTGCACGTACTCATACGCGCACACACATGACTTAATCTGCGTCTCAATGATGACTCCAAAACCTGAAAATAATTAGTGACTTCGCGTCTCTTTCGATCCTGATTAGCGACTGTCTTTATCTTCTGAAATTTCAACACTTAACGGAACTAATTTGTTATTTACTAGAAATGCTAGTAAATAACAAATTTTTCTGTTTTACATACTTAATTATATAGAACTGATTATTCTGTGTACTGCTACGATTTAAACTGCACTTACTGGTTGATCTCAAAAGATTTCCCTGAAAAATTAAGGTATTTCATTGCGAAGAATGGGTGATCTCTTTAAGACGTGCAATTTGCATAACAGTCTAATAGGGTGCAAAATGAAAAGACTTCGATTTGAATTTTAATCCCCTTAGGACGCCAAGAACTTTCCTAACACTCCAATCCATCTTCTCTAAAACATCGTGATCGTTAATTAATAAAATCATTCAATATTCTGAGTCAATTCACTGATTTATTTACTGATTCATTGGTTATGAAAATTAACATAAACTTCTGAGTACAAAAATATACTCAGAAGACAGTTTTTGGTTTTGAGTTTGGTTCGGTGGAGTCCGATAATAACAATTATGGTATTGATTGAACTGTGATTGAACGAGTCGTAAGTGGTTATGAATGCCTAAACGCTTAAAATTGGTCATATGTATTAAATGCGCCTAAATCGTGCTAGAGTTATCCGTAAAAAAATAAAAACATCCGGTGTAATTTCTCAAATACGTTTGAAAATTCTTAAGTGATACGATCAAGAGTTAATACGTGACTATTTATTATCTGACAAGATTAAAACAGATTTAGCACTGGAGACGAACAAATACTCATTAGTTTCTCAAGTTCCATCGGTGTGATTACACCTTTTTTAATCCAAGATGGTCACGGAAATAATCTTCACTTTATTTCGGTCTTTTTTGCGCTGCCATCCCTCCTTCAAAATCGCCTTAAAGCCCTCTAGTTTATCTTCCCTCAAACTACTGCATGTTTGCAGAACTTCTCCAAATTAATCACCTTCCAATCCTCTTATTTTATTTTTAAAAAACGCCATCTTCACAGCGAGAATATTTTTTCTTATCTCATCCAGTTAAGATTCTGCAGACACGTTCGAAACACGAAATGAAGTCGCACCAAGACGTACGAGAAATCCTAAAAGGATTGCTAGAAAATCGGTGACACGAAATTGAACAACCGATAAAAGGGGGGGGGGAATAAAAAAAAGAAGCAGATAAGTATCTTGTAGGGAGTATTTCTATGAAGGGCACATTCGCCATTTCCTTCAAAACATTGAACAAGATGGGTTTTTCGGTGAAGATTACACGCTAGGAATCGACTACTAGCCAGACGCTTTCTCATATCAAAAGACAGTCACGCGCGGGAGATAAAACCCGTGATCTACCTTAAAAAAATGCCAAAGTCTGCACCTTATCGTGTTCGTATTGCATCCACAGAAGAAGCGATCGTTACCATCACTTAACCCTCTTCTTTTTTTTTTTTTATTCCTCCATCCGAACAAAAAGCAGATTCAAATATGGCCGAACAGAAATATTTTCCCTCTTATATGCGTAATGGTTTGTTGTTTTATTGATAGGTGAAGCGTGGAGGCTTTTTAAATAGTTCCCCCACAAATCATCAAAGATAAGTCGAGTGTAACCTTGTTTTCCTTTCTTCGTTCCCAAGATGCATTTCATTTAAATGAAATGATTGGGTTGGTTCCATGTCAGATTGAAACAGTCGCATTTTTTTTACCTCCGGGTGCCGTGATGGAGAGGGTTCCGTTACGAAGACTCAATTGCGAAATTAATCGATCTGTTCAGCGACTGACGAAAGAGGCAGATTGCATTATTTTGATTAGACCTCACAGGGTTCTCTCGCTTCCACCGCGCTGTACCGAGGCATTTCGTTCTCCGTCCCCTTTTCTGTGTAACAGAAGCCAGTCAATAATCGCTCTTGTACAACATCCTTCGGCTACACATTCGATTTGGGCGTCTGACATTTGGATAAGAAATAATATCTGCGGAGAAAATAATATCTAATGAAATGGGAGTTTTCTGACTTTTTTCTTTTGTTCTGTATTTCAAATAGTTGTCTGCATTGGATAGTAAAAACTAACGTGTGTGGGTGGGTGGGTGAGTGGATTGAAGAGTGGATTATTCTACGAGCGACGGTTTTGTAGTATTTGCCCACAATGCAGCGGATGCTGCTAAAATGGGAGAGAAAGCAGTTGGTTTGTCGACTACACTAATTCTGCTTGCACACAGTAATTTAGTTCGTGTTTCCTACGAGAAAGGTCGCGTGAATTAAAAAAAACAAACTTATGTTGTCCTTTTTTCGGATAACATCGAAACAACAAAAACACCTTTCTAGACATAAAGATCTCAAGGATGAGCCTACAGAAAGTTGTTGGTATGGTTCTTGTTTTACTCTGCAGCAAATGCGGAACTGGCGTGGGATGTCTGTTACCGAAGGCGTCTGTAGTTCATTCGGTATCGGCGATACCCTCTGGTTGAAAAGATCCGCGTTCGAATCTCTTATAGGATGTGAAGGACCTTGATGAAGGACTTTTCAAGGGAAGGAGGGTTAGTCGGTCTCATACGATACGGAAGAGTTTTTAAACCTAGCGAAGACTGGTTTTAATTCCCCCAAAACAAGTTAATTGCACGCAGAACACGTGATTGACAGGCGATACATTGCCCTCATAAAATGAGTTGCTTCGACTGTAAATCCAAACTAACTCGACCCAGTTTCAGTGGTAAAGCATTTGCAACGGCTCTTAGAATTGTTCGAGTCAGACGCGGTTTCTTTGCTGAGTCTTTTTTATTACGCTAGAAAAGTACTTTTAGGAAGCGATCAGAAAAAATATCTCCGATAACAGTCGCTTACTCTGAAGCAAAATTGGCGTTTTAGTCAGGTCAGGATCTGTTGGAACAATAGATCCTGACCTGACTGGATATCCTAGCGGTTACACTTTGATATTGTTAGCTATTTCGGTATGTAATATTCGGTATTGAGTCGGGGATATTCTCTGATTCCATAATGGAGTCTTTAACTGCCCTGCAGGAATGTTAATCTTTTTTTCAATAAACAGCACACCAAACTTTTTGTCAGCAGCGATGTTATTTACATGAAGCAAAATCCTTTACCATTAATACCGCGATTTGTTGAATGTAAAAGTAATTCTTTTACTTTCTCTCATTTTTTATCCGAAATCATTTAAAGATAATGTTGAAAAAAAAGTAAGTGAATTTCAAAGTTCTTAGTTCGTGCCCAATATTTACCGAGAACTCGTGAAAACGTGCTTTGTGTGGACCGCATGCTGGAAACAATTCTTTCCAACTGTTTACCGCTCTTCATGCGAGAGTAAAAGGAGACACCCCCCTCGTTCCTAAGTAACGACTTCTCTCCTTTCCCAATCTCCTTTACCGCCCTACTTTAAATATTCGTAATGGGAGGGCAGTGTGTTCGTCCGGCACACCAAATCCGGCAAGATATTAATGGCTATGCGAGGGCGTAATTAACTCTCCAGCTGTCATCGCCGCTATTAATTACGCGAAATTTCGTCTATATTTAGGACACAGCGAAGTATCCGGCGTAGATAAGTGGGTGTTGCTTAGAAATCTCGTACGAATGTGTGGAGAAAAGGTGCGCACAAATGCAAACAAATCAAACGAAAGATTTGTCGGTAAACAAATTTAAGATGGCGTTGTCTATATTTGTGGATTGCGCTCACACACACACACACACACGGTTAAGAATCATTTATAGGAACTTTCGTAAGAACTGTCCAACAACCAGCGAGAAAGCCGGTTTCAAAGGCTTCGAAGGCAAGGCATTATGGGAACTTTCTACCTGAAGATAAGTTCTCCGTTCTCATTCGCAAGTGGCAGCTTAGTTTGTTATTTGGCAAGGCAGGCATAAAATAGTCGGAGAAACCGTGCAGTTATCCGACAATACGCTAGTCTTCCACACCCATATGTCACTAGGGAAATCATCTTTAGCAGACGGTCCCTTATAAATATCTCTTATGCCCTATAAAGGACTTAGATCTTTCCAACAAAAACAGAGCATTCTTGTAAACTGAACGCATGTTTTTTTTTGGTGGTGGTGTGTGTGTGTTGAGGGGGAACTGCATTCCATGTTTGTGAATGTCTTTAGAGGGCAGGTGATTTAAATCAACCCACGTTACGAACATCCCCCTTGCTTGTTGAATGCTAGAGCCTCCGTAGCTCAGTCAGTATAGACGAAGCCCTTTGGTCGGAAAGACCTGGGTTCGATTCCCGTCGGTAACGTGAGGAACCTGGTCTTTATCTGGTCTCTTTCGACGAAAGGTGAGTTAACCGGTCTCAGATGGAGGTTTTTTTCACCGGAGAACTCTGGTTTTTCATTCCTGAGGACAGGCAAACCGGCCCCGTAAACACACACACACGGATCTACAGTCATAAAATACGTTCTTAATCCCTCACTAAGAGGGCTCAACCACTCCTAAGGGACAGTCGAGGAATGAGGGAACCCCACACGAATAAATAAATAAATTGAAAGCTCACGTTTCCAATATTCAGTAATAGTGGCTTTTAAAAATTACGTTTATGTTATAAAGCGAAGTAAAACCGATTGTAAAGTTTATGAAGTATACTTTGCCCTCTTATTATTATGTTAAATCATTTGATTCGGACAATGACTAATACCAAACAAAAGTATTTTTACATATTTGCAATTTAAAGCAAATTCGTACGACTCACGCTACCAATTAAATGCGGGATGGGAAAAATTTGGAGATTAGCTTCACTTTTTCTGATGACCATCCCGACTCTGATTTAGATTTTTTTTAAAAAGTTTTATTTTGATTCTTACATCCTGATATCTTTCAGTTAGTAAAACATCTTTTTTAAAAAAAGGGTTATTTCATTCAAAAATATGAAATTTTAAGGAAAATCTGTTTAAATTAAATGCGTTTCCAATAATAATAAAAATCAGTCTGTAACAAATATCCCCCTTCACATGCTTAATTAATTTTGTGAAACTGTATTTGGTTGATCTCCGATACATTTGCGGTATAAAATACCATTTCTGGCACTTTAAGATGAAATGATATAAAAAATGGTTGTAAAACTATAGGGTTTACATCAATATTACATACGATATATTTATTATATGCATTCACAATCACAAATTCCATCGCCTTGTCTATTTGCTAATCTCCGGTCAGAATATAGCGTGTTCGACATGCCCAGGAGGATGTTCGAAAAGCATGCGAATTCTTAATATGTTCATGGTTAAATCCTCGATGATCTCCTTAAAATAATCTTTTTTGTACGTGTAAAGGTTGAGTGTTTCTTACCAGTCACGTTCCGTTTTTTCCCCAATTGAAAGGGCAAAAAACGAAGATGAACTTTTTAAGGGATAGCAACGAAAACAAATAGTACAATCTTAGCAAAGTATCGTGGAAAAACGTATCCAATTTATTTTCTTATGACGTGCCTCGAGCCACAAGCAATCCCGGAGCTTACGTCTACCTTCAAGAAGAATGGTGCAAGGAAGAGAGATAAATATCCGTTTACAAAAAGCCCCATCTGCACTTTTGCTTCGAGTTTCTTTGACTATGCGATCTGAATAATTCATTTGCCGTTCGACGTAATTTGTTGTGTTGTTGCAGCGAAAGAAACCCATGGACATGCGAAGGTGAAGTGCTTAGTTTAGCAATCGGGTTGAGTTCGTTAATTCAGTCTTTTAATTATGCGCGAGAATTGCGAAAACAACTCTTATGCCTCGAGCGTGAGAATTTTCACTTTGGTCATCATTAATTCGATACAAGATTTGTTTAATTTGCTATTTCGGGATGCAACAAAACTTATTGCTGGTGGGCATCTGTTCTACCTTAAAACCGTTGGATACAAAGGACATCTTACGAATTCCGCTTTCGCTGGTGTTATTTTAAATAATCAGATAGCACTGCAAGTTCGAGAATATCGCTATAAATGGTGTTCACGAAACGCAACCGAGTCGTGATTTAAAGTCCAACTTTTATAAAGATATTCGAAAATGCTAACAGCAAATTTCAATGGAAACTTTGTTCTATTTTGTCGTCATTCAACCACGCGTTTACATCGGAGGGTCAAAAATAACGCTTGCCGTATCTAAGACATTTCTATCTTTCCTTCTTGGTATGTGTGGTCAGCAAGATTTGTCCATAACAACGTATCTCCCGATAAGATGTCCCCATCGTTGATACTTATCTGTGACACATCACTTTTCCAACCCCATAAAAATGTCATAAAATTCAATTCTAGACCGACGTATATTTCTCATTATCAAGTATTCTCTGAACTTATGTTATCTACCGCCAGGGGGAATTCTCTTTCCGCACCTTTTTTTTGTGTATGAAAAGAAAGAAAGAAAAGGGAAGAGCATACGGTAGACACAATACATCGACTTTTAGGCGATCTTGACTGCCGATTTGAGTGTTCAACTCTTGCTTATAGGAAGTCTGAAATAACTTGGAAAAATTCAATGTTCGGTCTCTTAATTGTACAGTTCCCTAATTACCCAATTCGATTCATATTAAAAAAAAAAAAGTTGAGGCCAAATGATCGAATTAATGTGTCTATCTACAGTCAGCCTATTATTAGGTGCTGCATTGTTTCTGATTGATTTGGCCTCGTTTCGCTGTTCAACAATGAACTAGTCACGTGACACACACGTCAAATATAATCGCAGTTCTGCTCGATATACGTTTTAAATATTCAGTATCGAACTGCAGTAAATTCATATTATTCTGCGTGTAACTTAGTAAACATGATTCAATTTATGCGAAATCGACAGAATATGGTAAAGATCTGATGCTGAATGCATTATTGCGAAAACACTTCATCATTTTTAAGATGCACATTTGAAATTGCATCCAATTATTAATTACACTTACGACTTTTTCATTTGTGAAGTAGGCGTTGCATGTAAGAGAACGACTCATTCCATTGCTGATACGCGGTACTATACTGCTGTTATCCTCATCACGTATTTAACTGTGAAGATGTTTTTGACCCCTTTATAAAACGGGAAACTCCCTGTTAAGATCCGTTGTGCTTCCCACCATCTGTATGCATACCTAATTCATTCTGACATCCTATTTTAAGGGGGATTTTAGAACTTTTATTTATCGCTTAAGAACAGTTCACCCCCCCCCAAAAAAAACAGAGAAAGGAGAAAAGTAGGGATAAAATAAATCTGCGCATGCAGCCACCGAACCTTTTTATTCGTTTTCTTTAAAAATAAAGAACAAAAAAGACATTTTGTCGTATTATTTGGCGATGATTTGAGTATTTCGTGTTCTTACACTCGTAAGAGTTGGCATAATCCTTATAAGATCCGATAATTGCTTTGAAACCGGTACCGTCTCGGGTCAATCTGATACGTCAGGTCACTTTAGCATTTACCAGTTAATGTCAAAGTGAACTGAGCTTCTTAAATGTTTGCACTGTGACGCGTTTATCTGAACTGAGATGTGTGGACAACGCCATTGAACAGCGTTGTTATGTTAAAAAATATTGATTACAAAATGGGTGCTGTTATTCCCAAATAAAAATGCGATGGCCAAGAAAGTTGCCAATTAGGACATTCATTCTCGTAAATACAAATTTCCGATATTCCCATCCCCTCTTTATTTATTTGTTATTTTCTGCAGAAGTTGAGGAAGCAAATCTTAAATATTACATTTGAAATATAATTCGTGCAGTAAAAAAAAAAATCAATACTCTGGATGACAAATAGCTTGGTGGATGATCCACCTCGAAATCTTTCCACATGATCAGCTATTCGAGATTATCTATCTGATTTATTTCCTTACTCAGAAAGAGGGGGGGGGGGGATTGCATTTTTTCCCTGTATCGAACTGACGTGATCCTCATTTATTCAGTTGTGGGAAGTGCACGTAAAACATTTGCGATCGTAGGATAAAATATAATAAAAATGCGCATATATTAATTCTTAATATTATTTAAATTAATCAGGAAGTTACTAGGAGATAGCATTTCGCTATTTATAATGAAATAAATATTTCCTCATAAATAGCGAAATTTCTCAAGCAACAACAAACAGAACTTGTTACGTAGATATTGCACCACATTCCTCTCAAACATTTTGTGTGGATTATAGAGCGATACACGATTAGTAGACAGAAACGGTATATTCTGACTATTTTATATGCTATCTCCAACTACTCCCCTTCATTTCCAGTCTGATATAATTAATTTATCATGCGCAGATGGGTTTTTTTTTCCATAACTTTAAGCATCCTATTAAACAACGGGCAGTTTTTACTGATTGTGTCTCTCATTAAACCTCATCATGCTCGATAATTTATGATCCGTACATTTTAGGTGATTTTCTATTTTGGACGATAATCAAGTACATGAAAGTTAGCAATAGCAGGGGGGGGGATAAAATGCGCTCTCGTTTCCTAGTCTTGAGTGTCCTCCATTTATTCTCTGTGCGTGTTTTTTTTTTTTTTTTTTAGTTGCCTTACTTCGGTTGTTTTTTTAATATTACATGACTGTCTTATATTATTTCTTAGCCTTAATAAAACCCAATTTATCGATCTACTGTCCTCTTTAATGGTAACTTCCTACGCAAATACTCCATGCAAAGCATCCATAAATAAAGATGGCTGTCTTTTTTTCCATCCTAAATTTCTTTCTGCCTTGAATAATAAATCGCTTTCGGTTGATAGCCATTTACTTTATTTAAAAAATGGTTGAGAAGTCTCTAGAGATGTGACGTCCAAGTTTGTAGGAACACACACACACACACACACACAGTGCCGATTATAAGCAGAAAAAGGGGAAACATACTAAGATGGGTTTTTTTTCTCCTTTCTTTACACTTTAAATAGCGACATCGCATTCCACCTCAGCCCTATTTTGGAATTTGCGAAAATTATGCGGCGTAGATTATATCTTAATTACCACGTGATTTAACTAAAACAACATTTCAGTAAAGATGACTGGATTGTTAGGCTTTGTACAGTAAGGATCCTCCTGATTGAGTGGGATTATTATCAAAGCCCACTGAAACACAATTATCAACTCATTTTGCCAGGTAAAACTATCTAAAATGAAAATAGTGTTAGAAGACAAAATAAATTGTTTCTTCCTGAGGTTATCTCTTCAGAGAAAGGAGAGATCGGATCAAAAAAAAAAGTTAGGACATGTAGAAGTTGATGCTCAGTAATATTTCAGCGTTATAATTAAAAATAGATTTCATTTTTAAATGAAAAATGCTACTTATGCGATGTCTTTTTATAACTATAGAAAAGAATAAGATTAGGTCATGCTATGGAAGATAATTGGATTCGTCATTTATAGATTTGAGCAGAATTAAAAGCGTATCTACTCAGATTCGCTTTAACATTATTTAGAGTTTGACGTTTATTATTTTTATTATTAATAATAGAGACCTCCAGGGAGTAAGAGACTCATCGAGGGAGGCCACATACTACACAAACCAACTATCATACTTATTCTTGAATTCATTCACACTGCTTGCACCCATAACATCCAATGGCAATCCATTAAATCACGTACCACCCTCGGAGAGAAAAATCTAGCCCTCACCCCTTTCTTAGTGGCTTTAATTCTCAGCTTCCAAGGATGCCCTCTCGTTCTTTCCCCGCCCTCCATAAATTGAAAAATTCCATCAACTGAAATCATGTGTGATCCTTTCAGAAGTTTGTAAGTCTCAATCATATCACCCCTCTTTCTCCCGTTTGCTAATGTCTGCAATCTACAAATTCTCAGTCTGTCTTCGTAATCAGTATTTCACAATCCTGATATCGTTTTAACACTCTCCTTTGCACTATTTCCACTACATCAGAATCACAACGGAAACCAGGAGACCAGACCTGCGCACAATAGTCCAAGTGAAGTCTTATCAAGGCCTTGTAAAAAGGCAAAATGGCTTCCTCATCTTTACATGCCAAGGTTCGTTTCGGCATTGCCATTATTCTCTGATTGTATTTACAATTTTTGCCACATGCCCCCTGAACTTCAGCTGTCTATAACACTCCAAGATCCCTAGCCTCGTGAGTTTCTTCTAGCCTAATACCACCGATATAATACCACATTGGATATTTAATCATGCTGAAGTGAATGACTTTACATTTACTGCCATTGAACTGACACCCATTTTCCCATGGCCACAATTCCAGCCTATTCAAATCACTCTGCAAGTACCGCATATCAGCGGCATTCCTGATTAGCCCACCTATCTTTGCATTATCAGCAAATATCATGGTGTATCCATCCCCTTGTCTAGTTCAATGGTAATAGTGTTATAGGATGTGAGCAAGTTGCTAAAACATAACCTTCCACCATAGTAAACCCATGCTGTTCTTCGCAAAGTACAGATTCTCTGTCAAGCCACTTCTGAATGCGATAATTCAGAAGTAGTCTGATTGGTCGATAGTTGGATACATCAGTCTTTGCACCACCCTTGTGCAATGGGATTATCGTACATTCTTTCCACTCCTGTGGAATCTTCCCTGTTTTGAGATTCATATTAAACAGCCTGGTCAAGGGAATAGCAGGTTCACATGAACACTCTTTTAGCATCCGTGCTGATATCCCATCACTTCCTATTGCAGAATTATTCAGTTTATGCAATACCTCTAATACCCCCGTCCGTCTCATACGCTTTCTTCATCCAGTGGCAGCAAGCTCAACGTTTCATATCCCAGGTTGATAGCTTTTAGCAAACTGGCCACTCGGTAGTTTGAAAATCTCTTCTGCTTCTGTTACCCTCACACCATCTGCATTTAGAAGAGTTATTCTTTCAAATTCATTCTTTCTTTTACTTGCAGCAAACAACAGAATTCTTTTGGGAGTGGCTTTAACTTGCAGAGCCAATTTCTTTTCATACTCAGACTTGGCTTTCCATATAACAGTCGTGACTATTCTAGCCTACTGCTTATAACATTCATAACGGATGTCATTCTTATGCACACGGTATTCCATCCATATCATCCCATCCTTTTCTTACGAATCTCTTGCTTAATAAGATTACACATCCATTTGACTCCTACTCTATTTATTCTTCGTACTCTTGGGACACACTGATATCGCATCATTTAAGTGTTTCTGAACACTTCCCACGCGCTATCGATATCATTCCCATCGAATAACTGATACCATGGCACAGAACTCAGTGTGCTCCTCAATTGGTCATAATTTTCTGCTTTGTAGTTCAGCATGTAACCTTTTTTGAGTGGAACATTCATAAACTTAGTCGCTTCCCAAGTGAGTACCGCATGATCACTGTCACCAACACGAGGCAGAATAGTTACGTTTTTAATTGAAATCTCCTCTGACACTCTTTGACCTCGAGTTCCTTCTGTCGCATGCTGCTTGATGATAAAGTGCTATTTATTATTATTCAATTATTTTTAAATTATTTTATAGTTATTCTATAATTTTATATAAAAAGAAATTATTTGTGAGTTTTAGGAAAATTAACTTTAAAATTAAATTTGATATTTAAAAAACTTTTGAAATTTTTGTTTATTAATGCACTTATATTAAAGGGAACTGAATCAGGAAAAATAGTAGAATTACTAAGTGAGCTTTGTAATAGTATATCGTCCAGGTGGAGATATTGCAGTAACGAGAGAGGCAAAGGCTTTTGTGGCAACTGAGGTAAATCAAATGGAGGTGCGTGGCATATTACAGAACCTTGATGCGAATCCAGCTGTAGGATTGGGTGGTATAGTAGCTCTAGTTTTGCGTGAAGATGCTAGGGAATTGTCAGTGCCCTTGACGATGTTGATTAATCTAGTCTCGACTCTGGGTTAGTTCCGAGGAGGTGGAAAGTGGAGAAAGTAGTTTCGTTGCGTAAAAGATGCTCCAAGACTGATGTTACAAATTAACTACCGATCAGGATATCAGGAGTCGTAGTCACGGTACTGGAGAAGTTGGTCAAGAGCAAAGGAACGGACAGGCGGAAATGTGTTGCTGTTGGGGTGGGGAGGCAATATGGTTTGGTGAAGGGTAGGTTGTGTCTCAGTAACTTGCTCACGTTTCATAATACCGTGAGAGCTTTATTTAAAGCTGTTACGGTATCACTATTGGTTTGCAGTGATCCTGCTGGACTTTGCAAAGGCCTTTGACAGGACCACATAGAATTCTAATCAGTAAAGTGCAGGGCATGGGGATGGATATAGGGTTGGTGAGATGGATAGGAGGGTGGTTGATGGAGATATATCAGAGAGTAATTTATTTAGGAGTAGAGTCCAAAAGAAGGCCTGTGACTAGTGGTGTGCCGCAAGGTTCTGTTCTTGGACCACTGCTATTTAATTTGTTCATTAATGATATGGGAAAGGATCTGAGATGAACTGTTCATTTGTTTGCTGATGATGCAAAGTTGGGTAGAGCAATAGTGAATGCACAGGATGTCAAAATTTTTCTGGATGATTTGGATAGATTGGCAAACTAGGCTAAGGAGAATAAATGTTAGTTTAATGTGACAAAGTGTAAGGTTATGCATTTTGGGGTGATTATCAGCAGTATACCATATTGGTGGAACCATACTCCAGGAGGTTGACGAAGCCAGAGATTTGGGTGTGTTGGTGGATAGGGAGTTGAAGTTTAGGGAAGCACATAGCAAAAGTAGCTAAATCAGCTCATCAGATAATTTGGTTACTGAAGAATACTTTGACGAGCAGATACAAGCAAGTTATTAGACCTCTTTAACAAGCCTTGATAAGACCCCATCTTGACTATTGTACGCAGATCTGTCACCAGGGTTTCTTAGCAATGAGGAGGAGGAGGAGGTGGAGAGGATTCAAAGGCGAACAGGTTGAAGATCTGTGGGTTACAGAAATTGGTTGATAGGCAGGAAATGAGTGATATGATTGAGACATTCAAATTACTGAGGAGATTTTTGCAATATTGATTCAGAGGAAATTTTTGAGAACACGTGTAGTGGTATGAGAACAAGGGACCATCCTTGGAAACTGAGTAAGAGTATAGCTAGCAAGGATGTCAGAACTAGTTTTTTTGCTTGGAGAGCAGTGAATGAGTAAAATATGTTGCCCGAGTCTGTTGTGGTTGCCGTGACTGTGAATGAGTTCAAAACAAATATGATAGATGCAGCACAAATGTTGGATAGTTCTTGACATGATGTTTAGGGCCTCCCTCGATGAGTTTAAGTGCTCCTTGGAGTAGCCAATAATAATAATAATTATTTTTTTTTTTAAATATATTTTATAAGTAATTGAGAATCCGTTGCTATTTATCGTTTCAGTAAAACTAGAAACACTGGATAAACCTGCCTAACCTATTCTGTTCCTGGGAGGGGGAGAGAGAGTATTCGCTGTTTTTCACCGAAAACGTCTTTCATTCCGCATATTTCTTTTCTCATTTGAACGCCACATTTCGTCGGCCTGCAAATGTTACTCACCAGATCCCATTTCAAGCCTCGAAACCTGTTAAATACTTCTACCGCCACCTGGTAGTAGAAGTAAGAACTGGCACATGGGGAAATTCCTTAGAGAGCAGTCTCATGATGAGAGCGGAAGAAAAGTCGAGGGGGTCATTTGGAAGAACATCACCTCTGGAAGCTGAACGCGAAGGAAGAGCAAGCCACAATAACCCCCGCGTTCTGTAATGAAGATGTCCGGTCACAAGAAAAGTCGTTAGGCTCCGACTTAATAGCTTCGATGAAACGAAGGTAGTGTGATTTTGATAGCGTCATTCGGTAATTATCTCGCTCTGTTGTTGAAGTGACCTTACGAGGTTGCAAGGGAAGAGCAACCCAAGTACGGTATTATCTCTGTAGCAATTGTTCACTCGGCTTTACTCGGTTATCGATGCTATCACCACACACGCACACACACACACATGAATACGAGTTTGACGCGTCTTAATGGATGTTGCTGCACGAAATTCTCGACTGACCTCAGCTTGCTTCTGACTGCTGTAGTTTCTAAAATCACGTGATCTGCGTTATAATTAGTTTCATAAACTGCGCATTTTTATTGTGGTGTAAAATCCTCACACAATCGCAACAGTCAGCCGCACTTTCCCTTGCATAAATTTTCCGAATACACCGATGGTACCCTAAGTATAAGAACGCGTGATATTTTATACAGAAAACAAATTTGTGAATTTAATTTATTTCTGTTATTCATCTACGAGGAACGAATTAAATGCGAGCATTTTGACCTTGTGTGTAAACGGATCTGAGGTCATCTACGCTATGTTTAGCATCTTTCCATTTAAGAAATAAAACTCCATAAATACGTCCACTTGATTTCAGCGAACACATCGGTGCTGTCGAGTGACATTTCCCCTTTGACTTTGAGAAGAAAAAAGAATTTATTAAGAGCGTCATACGGAGAAATTCGCCTACGTAATCATTTCTCTGTTTGACCATTCGTCACTGTCCACCTACCTTTCACGACTCATTTGGCCCGTACGTTTGCCGCAAGACATTGCCTAACATATTGCTTCGTGGGTGGGTGAGGGGAAGCTCAACTGCATTTGAGCTGCGACAAGGCGAAGTCTCACATAGGAATACGTGGAAATAGTTCTGACCTTTCTTCCAATGCGACTTGCACTATTCGGTCCGAGTTCAGATCCTGCATGATTTAATAACGTGGCTTGTGTTGGGTTTAATTTCGTTGGTTGTCATCTATTGGAGACCCTTGAATTAGGCGAAAAGTCAAAGACAAAGTGGTGTGTATGCGGATGGATTACGCCTTGGCCATCTCGTTTGTAATCTCAATTGCTGGAACGATAATAATTTGGTAATCCTATAACCGGACATTTTCGTTTAATGCTTTGTATTGTTCTTTACTGATTCTGATTTGCTGATCTCGTTGTGGTTTTATTACGCCAACAATCTATAAAAATCGTTGACAATGGGATTTGTTCACTGGATTTTCTCTGGCCAGAACTATCGTCATAACTGCTTCTTGAAACCTAGGTTTTGATGTTTTTTTTTTATTTAATCTTCCAGAATCATTCTTCCATTCAGAATATACATTCGATGCGAGGAATCTTATATTTCTAGAGGTTGGAGTAAAGTGAATTTTACATTACACGTTTGCATTGCGTTCCACCTTCTGTTGTTATGTGGGATACGTAATCAACTTATGTGACTTTTCAATGTTCGTTCGTTCGTTCTTGCTTCCTTTAAAAGATTTTAGAATACTCTGCAGAAACTCGAGTAATGTCGGGTTTTATTCAACCGTAAGAAACGTCTCGTGAAAAAATGCCAGGAATTTAAATCTCGTCATAAATCATTTTAACGTGAGTGGTTAGAGGAAATTTATATGCAATAACAATAAGGAGATTTTCTAGTTAAAAAAAAAAAATTCTCATCATTTGTAAGGAATGCTGTTGGTTTTTTGTTTGTTTATTTCCGAGCTTTTAAAACGATTGCTTTCAGAGCACGCACAAAGCATGCGCCAACCTGAAAGTAAGTGACGGTTGCGCACTGGCATACAATTTCTTGACTGCCCTAAAAATAATTATTTGAGAAACTCAGCTAACATTCCTTAAAAAAAAAGATAGAAGATTGTATTGCAGTTACTTCAAACCCACGAGTTTTTTACGTACGTATTGATCCAAGTTGGTTTTCATTTTGACTAAAACCGTAAATATAAAAAGGAATACGCAATGAAATAACTCTGTGAGGTGCTCCGGAGAAAATATAATTTTACTGCTGAAATTAATCGGAGTTGGCTACCAAATTTCTAATTTGGTAGCCAACTCCGATTATTTGGTAGCCAACTCTCCGATCGGATTTGGCTACCAAATTTCTAATTTGGTAGCCAACTCCGATCATTGCTTCTTGGTTGTCCAATAAATATTTGAATGAATTGGCCATGAGGTGTCATCTGTGAGTTTTATCTTTTCCAACCTGGTTTTTCAAAGCTTTATCGAGATTTAGTTCCACCATTCCATTAATAGAGAAGACTTGAGAAATTATTAGTTAAGAAAGAAACATTTCTTTGAGATTCCGTGGGATCATTTCCATCCATGTTGTTATTATTATTCTATGTCCATAGAACTTTGTTTGAGCACGGAGCATTATATCAGTTTACGAGGGTTCTTCAAGAGTCTGTTGCTCTCTTCCAATCCAAACACGCCTCAGCAACTGTCTTCATTCACCTGCTGTACTGGTTTGATTGTTTAAAATCTACTTTAAATTCACCAGCTGACAAGATTATTTTCTTTGAATATGAAGAGGTATTCTTGTTGTTATCACAAACTCCACGGAGGCAGGGACTCTTCTAGGTTGGCTAGGTATCATCCACACCATCTGTCATGCTTTTTTCTTCAGTTCATTCACACTCACCACCTAGAAAGGCAATCACACTCCGCTCTATGAGAGAAAACTCACCTTATGCCCCTTTCTTGGCTGAATTAATTCTGGACTTCCAGGGATGGTCTTTTGTCCTCTTCCCACCCTCTATAAAATGAAAAATTCGATCTTCTAGTATCCTATATGAAACGTTTAGAAGTTTGAAGATCTCTCTCATGTCATTCCTCTTCTTGTTTACCATAGTCTGAAATCCACAATGTCTCAATCAATCAATCTCCATAATCTACATTCCAGAGTCCTCATATCTTCGTTAACATTCTCCTTTGCATTCTCTCTCTCTCCCAACTGTATCACCACGTAAACCAGGAGGTCAGTCTGCTCAGAATCCAAGTGAGGTTTCCAGGAATTGTAAAGTGGAAAAATGACTGCCTTATCTTTACGTGTCAAGATTCTTTTTCAGCATTGCAATTATCCTCTGAGTTGTATTTGCAGTATTTCGTATATAACCATTGAACTTCAACTCTCTATCTATTAAAACTTCAAATTCCTTCGTGTCATCAGCTTTTATAGCATACTTCCGCCAATATAATACGCTTCTAAATATTTTACTACACCAAACTACTTACCTTTTACGTTTACTGACATCCATTTTCCCATGCCCACAATTCCAGCCCATTCAAATCATTCTGCAAGTACTGCATATGAGCAGCACTGCTGATACGCAGTACTTGCATATCAGCAAACAGCTGATATGCAAATTGCTGATTACCCTACCTATCTTTGCATCATCAGCAAACAGCTGTATGTCGCTTGTCAAATCCTCCCCAATATCATTAATGTACAGATTAAATAACAATGAACCTTTGAGGCCACCACTGGTTACCTTGAATCTTGCAGATTCACCCCCCCCTCCCCCAATACATGACTTTTTGATATCTGTCAGTCAGCCATCCTTTTATCCATAATAGTTTATAATCCAATCCCATATTCTCCTCTCCAATTTATGCAACAGTCTTTCATGCTGTATTCTGTCAAAAGCCTTACCAAAATCCAAAAGTATCATGGTGTATCCATTCCCCTTGTCTAGTTCAATGGTAACATTTTTATAGAATGTGAGCAAGTTGTTAAAACATGACCTTCCCTTAGTAAACCCATTTTGCTCAATGCAAAGTAGAGATTCACTTTCTGAATGCGAGCCCTAACCAATTTTATAAAATCTTCACCACCACTCCTGAGATGCTGATTTGTCGATAGTTGGATACATCGGTCTTTGCACCACCCTTGTGCACTGGAATTACCATACATTCTTTCCATTCCTGCGGAATCTTCCCGGTTCTGAGACTCATATTAAACATTCTGGTCAAAGGAATGGCCAGTTCAGCTGAACGCTCTCTTAGCACGCGTGCTGATATCCCATCAGTCCCTATTGCAGAATTCTTATTCAGTTTGTGCAACAGCCCTACTTACTTCTCGTGCACATCAGTTTCTTCTTTCACACGGTTACCTCTTCATCAGCGAAGAGGTAACCGTGAGTTCGATGTTGATACACAGGTTGAGAGCTTTTAGCAAAATGGGCCTCCTCGTTAGTTGAACAATCCCTTCTGCATCAGTCACCGCATACCCTCTGCATTCGGTATTTGCAGCATAACGATAGAATTTTTTTGGGCTATCTTAAACTTGCTGAGCCAGTTTCTTTTCATACTCGGACTTTGCTTTCCGTACAACACTCTTCTGGCCTGCTGCTTATAATTCTCATAATGGACTTCATCCTTATGCAAACGATATTCCTTCCACATCGTCCTTTTCTTACGAATCTCTTGCTTAATAAGATTACTCATCTATTTGACTTCTACCCTGTTTATTCTCCAAACTCTGTGGACTTATTTCCTTTAGTAAATGAACTGTTTCCCTTTATTTTTTTCATATTTCCTTCAGTAATTGGATTAGCGGCTCGCATATATTTGAAATCGAAGACAGAACAACATAAATTGTTTTAAGGGGAAAATTTCAAGAATGTTTGTATTTTCTTTATGTGATATTTCCAGAATTTAAGATTCTTTTTAGTTTACTAAAGAGAATCTTAATTGATGGAAATAAATATAGTTGGAGACGACCGGGAAGAAATAGTATTCTGGAGACAGAATTAAGGAATAGTTCAAGTGGAAGAAAACTGTTTCGAACAAACTATCAGGTCAGAATTCTGTGTGAAGGTTCTTTATGAAGGTTTTCAGGAGCAAAGAAAAAATATCTTAGAAATCGTTTAGATTGAAGCCTGCCGAGGTGTTTATCCTTTCGTTTTCTGGTTCTTTTCTGTGGGTGCTTGTCTTCGATTAAAGCAAAGAGTTCTCATTTGATCTCAGTGTGTATATATGATTAGATGGAGTCTTCCTGTGTGAAATGTTTCCTGTTCTGACCCTCCAGTTATAGAGCCTGATCTAAGGAGTGGCCACTTCAGCTGAATATTCTTTTAAATGGCTGCTCATTAGTTGAACAAGGTTTTCTGCATCAGTCACCCGCATATTATCCCCATTAACGAGATTTATTCTTTCACTTTCATTCTTTTTTTTACTTGCCTTTATTTTCTTTTGTGTTGTCTTTAGCTTGTAGACCCAGTTTCTTTTCACACTCAACTTAGCTTTCATATAATACTGGTAACTCTTAATTTTCCTAACTGCCATCACTCTTATTTCTAAGTTCTTTTTCTTGATAAAGTAAGATTTCACATCTGTTTGGCTTCTGTCCCTAGAATATTGGTCGAATTCCAGGGATGCATTACGATTTTGCACTATTATTGAAGGATATTTAGCGAGTCTCATTCACTGCCTTCGCATCCAACAATCGATACCATGGGATGGATCCCTCCTCCTATTCTCCTCAGTTGGTCATAAATTCCTGCTTTTACTTCACCAAGTAACCTGTCCTGACTGGAACACCCATAATAGTTATCTGCTTTCCAGGATAGTACGCCACGATCAGCCGGAGGTGGAAGAGTCGCGTGTTTAAGTGAAAGTCTCCCTCTGGCACTATAGTTAGGTTCAACGCTATCTGATCTCAAGTTTCTTTTGCCATATACTGCTTGAGGAAATTGTCTTGCACCAGTTCAATAAATTCAGCTTCAATCTTTTCATGAGATTTCACCGCCACCCTATTAAAGATGGATAATTATAGTCTTCCGTGATGATTTCTTGTTTATCCCCCATAAAGGTTGATTTGATATAAAAAATTATATCATTTTGTAAACTATTTTCCTTTGATTTTAATTTTCGATATCCAAGGTTTAAAAACATGAATTTATGCTCAGACCATCTGCTCGTGTGCTCTTTCTAATCCACTTTTATAGCATGCATTTCGCACGAAGTCTCATAGTCTTAATGGCGTAGTAATTAGATTAGAACAGCCACGTGAATTGGTAGCTTTGTGATGGATTTAATGCTATTCTCTCTGGGAGTTGCAAGTTTAAAAATGCTGGTTGAGACGAGCGCACACACACACACACTTCGTAAATGGCCGATATTTCCGAAGAGATCATCAACGCTTATTGCTACCCGATTAGCTCTTCTAGGTTTTCTCGATTCCCAATAAGCAACTAGCAAGGCTTCACATTTCATTGCATACGTTGATCAAAACAGATTCCTTCCATCTCAATGCGCCTCTCCTAAATTAATCCTTTCATTTTTCACAAATTTGCGTATTATTTCAGAGCAAAGGTTTCCCAACTTGACATCGTTGGGGACAAGCGTAATTCTTACATTCATGTAAGTGTTTGCTGAATATATCTTGATATTTTTTCCTGGTTTATCTTTAACCGTTTGTTATTCTTCACCGACATTTTAGAGACGAATTCTAAAGATGAGGTCATTTTTAAAGAACTCAAATAAATAACCAAACTGCCAATTCATATAGAAAAAGGTCCCATAACATGAAAGGATTTAGATCCGCAGTCTTTGGATGATCTAATCATAGATATGGCTGACTCTTCCATTAATTTTTTCTATGCTATTTCTTGCATAAAATAATTTTGTAACCAATTCATTAATTATACGGTGTAAGTCTTCTTTACCTCCCCCCTCCTCCTCTAAAAAACTGTTTACCCAATTAATGTCTTTAAACATAGTTGAATTCTGTCTTCTACGGTTGTCCGAAAACTAGACTTATTGGGATTCAAAATGTTTTTGTGTAATTTTAATCACTAAAACGACCATTTGTCGTTCATTGCTTAACTTAATATTGAAATCGCATTTGTTGTGTTATTTATAATATTTACGTCGGTTTATTTTGATATTCGTTACCGTAGTGTTGAATCCATTACGATTCAATCACTCTCTGAGCTTGGTTCCATAAAGTGCAATTCACTTTGATGGATTCGAAGCCGCCTGTTAGAAAAAAGAAAACGTGTAGTCGGTGGATTCATTTGGACCTCGTGATTGTTTTTTGTTGGCTGGTTTCTTTGTGGCGTAAAGTTTACGCTCTTATTACGCGGGATAATTTAGTTCGTAAAATTGAACGCGGATATTCACATTCGGTCGAATATTTTAAGCGTCTTAACAAGATTCTAAGCAATAGTGTTGTTCGAAGACTGAGAAATGCTTTCTTCGTTGGATTGAAATTGGTTCGGGTGGAATACGTTGCATCAGATAAACACATTCTTTGTATAAACAGCCCTAACAATGCGGGTGACATCACGTGTTCGATGAACTTATTATGATGGTTGATGCTAACAAAGAAATGGCATCAATCATAAAAGTGTTTCCTTTTTACGGAGGCCTGCACGAGAAGATGATACACTTCATGGGTATAGCGAAAACTGAAGAGTGTTTATTGTATCGCAAAAAGCGTTTTGTAGAACGAATCCGGTTCATTTAATCTCAGTCTATATAATAAAACAACTTTTGTTTATTGTCGACTAAGACGGATATGACGTCATGTTTCTAGGGCAACAATTCTACACCGTCAAGACAGAAGCAGTCCGAGTCGACGTAGCCTGAAGTTAGGCTGCTCATCGTCCCTTACAAATGGTCTGTGTCAACCTTTCGCCACATATATACGAAACACGGAGAGAGGGAGGGAGTTACAAAAGTGACTTCAGAGAACAAACGTTGCAACTGTAGAGATCATGGGAAATGTCCATTCCTTTAAAACAAAGTGATGTAAGCCATATTTTAGCACGTTATGCGCTCCGGAGTTCTACTGTAAACTGGAGATTCGTCTTTAATTTATTTTCCATTAGTTAGGATTTTGGAATTATGAACAAATTATTCGATTTTACTTCGAGCGAGCTTCTCAAGAAATTTAAAAGAAAACGTGAGTGGTGAACTTTGACATCACCTTTTATGTGATGATCACGTGTTTCTTGTATTCACTTGATCGCTTTATAAAAATCAGCTGTTATAACCGATGTGATTCTATACGTTGTTTCAGCTTCCCAATATTCCTGTGGCTCCCATATGTATCCAATTATTTGAATTCATTTGCATTTACAAATATTTACGGATCAATTTCAGTATTTTGAACGCAATTTGAAGATTTAGATTTTTCTTTTAAGTGGGTGCAAACTGGATACAGCGATGCAGATGAATTACGAAGATAAGTCGAACATTGCTCTGTAAGGAGTGGTTCCGTGGAAATTCATCGATAATTTTTCGATGAATTCCCTTTTGGTAAATTGTGTTTTCAATTAATTGCAGTTCGATGAATTGTTTTTTCCCCCAATAAATTGCCTTTCTTTAAATTGTCTTTTCATTAATTGTTTTCAGTGAATTTTCTGGACACTACAAATAATAGTGGATGAATAAAAAGCCACTGTGCTTGTTATAATATTTGCTCCTTTGTTGTGACTAATAGTCAAGAATAACACCACTTGAAAATAAACGCAAACAGTAACGAGGAGCCGATGATAAACTAGTTATTTGACGCTAATCATTCTATCAGAGATGGGAATGAGTGCAAAAAAAACACGTTAAAATCCATGAGGCCAACAAAAAAATAAAAATAAAAAGAATTTTCATTTATCATCAAAACCCGAACACATTATAGCACTGAGTAACATTTCAACTTTTGCAAACGACCACTCAGAGAGCCCCGCTAACTCTTTACATAAAAACATTGCCCCTGCCGATGTATCCTAATGCACACGCTGCACTCAAGGTCGCAAAGAAAAAGACAACGTAATAGATCTTCTTACAGAAAGCTGGATTGCCGAAGTGCATGCAAATGACGGAGCAATAAGAGACGCCTCGTCAAAGGTAACTACTAAATTACGCAACGAAGTACACAAGGTCAAATGAGATGCATGCGGTAAATGGAAAAAACAACAACTAGATTTTCTATTGTTCCCATAGCAACCCGAACAGACTACTGAATATTTAATTTATTTTCGTACAAGAGCGTGACAGTTTGGTATCGAGGTCCTCTTTAATGTTTTCGTAACAAGGACACTGGAAATGCGTGCATTGAGAACGAATTAAAAAATGTGAAAAAACAGCCAAACATGCATCACATAGGCGAAGATATAAAGTGTGGTGATGTTGTTGAAAAACCTTCACCAATAGCAAACTTGTGAAAATTTCGAGTATTTTTCAATCAGATTAAAATCACACTTTTAATTGTGTCCTTTCAATGTAGCTTGCTCTCTGAGAAACTATAGTGTAGCACACCGCCTAAAAATCTAATGCAGTCTTTGTTTCAAACAATGGACTCAACTGCAGACGACATGGTCCGGTTCGAGCATTGTTCTCGTCATTCATTCTATATTGTTATTCTGATGTACCTTCCGGCCGTATTGTTCTTCAGCTCAACTATGGACTGGTCTTAAAATAGCTGGTAGCTACTGTGGTCAGAATTAGATACGTACGTCTTTATTTCCGTAAAATCATTCTTCTTTCTATCCTCCATAAACAGAAGATATAAATATCACTTTAGGTGAGTGGAAGGCGAGATTGTACGCCCTTCCGTTCACCATTTCGGCTATTAATATTATCGACGGAGAAAAAGAGATATAACCGAAACATTACTGGCTGTCTTACATAGGTTTAGGTCGCGCTTGTTATTTTCTGTATAAATGTGGTTCTTTTAATAGATATTTCAAGTTTTGTTCTTTATTTTGCAACGGCGTTCATGTCGCGTAAGTTGTATGTCCATGACATTTGGTAAGACATGCTCTACATTCTCTCTCTCTCTCTCTCATGTTCACCGAGTCATTCAAATAAATTTTTTGTTAAATGGATTAATTCACTACTCGAATTTGAATTTTTAGTTTGCTGATCTGATAGAAGATTACTTGAACACTGCGAACGAACATTGAATAAACGAAAATTTATTAATCTTGCCTTGACCCGTAGCGCTGTTCATTTCCCAATATCACACAATGCGGAGCCAGCGATCTCAACGCATTGTCCTCCTCCCGTTCCTCGGTCTAGCAATTTAATTCCAGATTATCTTAAAATCAATTAAAGGAACAGTTTTGATCGCTTTCTTCTGCCCTTTCTCTTTCCTTCTCTCGCAAAATATTTAGAAAACAATAAAATAGACCGTTCCTAATCTTTTGCACTTCCATTTTTCACACGCATAACTTTATTTATTACTTTCTTTCTTTTCTTCAAGATGTAGTTTACTTAGAATCCGTTTATTGTCTCTTCTAGCAATGTTTTCTGAGCCTGCTCAGTGAAGGCTGAGTTAGTAAGTCTCAGACGAAGTCTATCTGATAGAACATCGGTAAATGTCTCCATAAACCAAACACAAATATCTGAAAACACACAAAAACTCTTTACTTACTTTGGAGATGTTTAAAACTGTCCCACATTACTCTTCTTTTTCCAAATGCATCGCATTCTCTATTACATTAACTCCAACTGCATTGTCTTGTATTGCAGTGCTGTGCTTTATCTTGTTGAATTTTCTTTCCACAATACGCCGTCAAATAAATTGGCTCCTTCGTAATGTGAAAGTGATCCCCTTTCTTCTTCTTACAGAGCACCACTGGAATCTTTCCTTCCGATATTCTGGAATCGAATGTGATACTTAGCATGATAGCAGCATAAGAAGAAATGCGTGTTGGTCGATGATCATCGCATGTTTCGTACTGCTTAAAGCCACATCTCCGCGTTACATATTTTATAATTTTAAATTTGATGAGTTTATCGGTTTCGTTTTCTCTCTCTCAGCAATTATGTTTTTTATCTTCATCTTTTATTGCTGCTTTGAAACTAGTACTCTGATTCTCTGGTTTCAAGTGTGAGAAATATGTTCGCGCACGCTCTCCTCAGTTCAGTTGAGGATTTGTTGTTCGTTGATGCTGGCTTAGATGCGCCTTTTTCTCATAATAAACATAATTATGTATTATTTAGAAGCGACGTTGAATAAAAATGATTATTTTTAGCCTTTATTATATATTTATTCTAATTTAAAATTATTAAATGATGATATCGTTACAAAGCTAATTAAAAAGAAACAAATATTGTTTTAATTTGGCACGGGAAGCAAAAGCAACCGCGTCTTCTTACATCTAAATGAGAAAAGAATTTTGTTTTTAAATTTTCCTTCCTCTTTGATGTTCTTTATGGTGTAAACTTCACTCTTTTTCATGTCATACAACTTTCTGTTTCTCATTTTTCTGTTGCATCTCCTTTTTTCTATATTTTGGATTTAGTTCCGCATTTTCTGTCTTTCATACTTTCTCCACTGTATTCATCATTCCGGTGTTCAACGCCATCCTCTTTCCTAATTTTATTCTCTATTACGATCTTCGTTGTCTTTTTCCTTTTTCTAGTTTTTAGATTTCTCCATCTTGGTCCTGAATCTTATTTTTTACCCAACTGCCCGACATAATATCTTTCATAATCTCACGAGGTTTTATCTCTCACTCCAGACATGTTTTCTACTTTTGCTTCTCTTTGACCTGCTTTCTTTATTATATTTCTGATTCTCGTCATCTTCACGTAGTAATATTTTGTCCTTTCGCATCCCTTCTTCCAATTCCACACTCTTCAGTAATTCCAACTATTACATTTTTCACTTTTCGTCCATAATACCTTCCATTTATTTTATCCTTCCGGTTATCACAGTCTATTTTATAGATTATTCATTCCATCATTTCATTTTCTTTTCATTGCATATCTTTTAAACAAGTTTTCTTTCCCCCTCTTAATGCGTTGCTAATTTTAACTTGACTGTCAGTGTTTCAACATTCGAATTTTCAACTTAAAATCAGAATCATTTCCCTCCTCGTCTGCAACAGTTCTCAGGGAATTTTGTAAGCGATTGCTATAGTATACTTGAAGAAAAAAAAGAATTTTAGGAGAAAGAAAATGCTAATATTGTGCTATTTACAACAAACAGGTTCAATTGTAATACGAACAACGGGTTTTCTCCTTGTAAGGAAACTCTCCTAATCCTTATCATATTTCTTTGTGTAGAAAACTACGTGGCTGCTATGGCTAACTAATACGGGGTTTTAAACTAATTTTGATAATCGAAGGACCGACTATTAATCCACTCAGTGAACATATTTCTCAAGAGTTTGTCTCTCGCATTATTACAAATATACTTAAGATTCTTTATCAATTAAAAAAACCCTCAGAAATTTAAACTGCGCGATCATGTTGACTCAGTGTGAAGAAGAGCATGTTCGGGTGGGCTTATTTCGCACTCTGCACGAATATCTTTTCATTTTGAAGGGCGGCATCTTTTACATAGCGAAAGAAATGAATAAGAATAAATTATTATTATTATTATTACATACTAAATATATATATATTACATAATAAAGGGGGGCGTCTGTTTCTCCAAGGAATTTGCCCCTTTCTCACTGATCGATGCGAAAACACTTTAAAATTGAGGAAAAAGCATCGGTGCGGGAGAATGCCCAACCCCTCTTTTGAATAAAGTTAAAAAGTTTATCGAATCCAATAATCCCTTGCTGGTAGAATTGGCCGATGTTATTCGGCTTACAAATCCTTATCGATTAGGAGAGTGTAACGGGAACGGGAGTTCGAGGAAATAAAATCAGTTAGCACTTTAAGGATACCACAATATATATACTGGACACTCCCAGCTTAGACTTAGATTATTTCATTATGTGATTACATTCTTTGACATTTTAAGAACCAAAATGTATTCTTTTTTTTAGTACATTTTAGTGCTTGAAATGCAAGTTCAAAGTCTCTCTGGTGACACAAACTTGGAATACAGTTGGTTCGTTTATTAAAATACATTTTACTGGGTACTTGGAATGCATCGTGGAGCTTAAAGCGGTACGATGTCTGCATACGAAAGTTTTAGAACACTCTTTTACGTTCCCATGATTTCAATTATTTATAGTTAAATGAAAGTCTGGGTTATGCTAGGAGGATAGAATCTGCTATTTGGGATTACGTAAAAGCTGTTTTGAAAGGGGGAAAAGGCTCACTTCCATCTCAAACACCGTGCATGTGACGGCCCTCCGCGTGAGTGCTGAGACATGGCAACACATTTTATCATTTCTGTGCAGAAGACAAATAAACGACGTATTTGTTTTATTTTCTGGTATATCGTAGACCGCAATTGTATTTCAACAAGGCTTCTGCTTACCGATGTTGTTTTAAGGAATAACTTTCATGTGAAGCAAGAATTGCCCCGCACATGAAAAACAGCAAAATGCATTTGTCGTGCTTAGTTATGTTGCTGTTGTCCCTTGAAAAATTAAAAAAAAAGCATTAAGTTTTGATTAACAAATCCATTCTTCACTCTTTTTTTGGATTTTAGACGAATCTACAAACAATATTATTTTGTGACACCCACAATACATTTAAATACAATCGTGTCTTAAGTTTGATGTTTGATTCCAAAATCAATGCCTCACAGAGATGCCAGGGGGTTTTCCTCCTGAACTCGGATTTTGCATCCTCACAATAGCTAAACCGGCCAGAACAGGCTCATCTGACAGACATAACAATGTACTGGTCTTTTTGTTTTAATTGCTTCTGCTAGTAGTTCAAAACTAGTGAATATACAGTCTCCAAAACGGCATTATAGTGAAGTATGTACACTAAGCAGGTGGAGTTGCGGCAACTCTTACGGATGCGTCCGAAATTTTGAGAATTGTTCGCTGTAATGATGTTAGTTTCTCTTTTGTAAGATTTTTTTTCCGGTTTTATCTTTTATTTCGATTAAAATTGAAACAACTCGATTGAATTATAAATAATATTTTAAGTATGAAATTTCACTTAAATTCGTCAACCTTGAGAGATATTTCTATTTATATCATGTTATATTCTGTAAGAATATAACATGATATAAATCAAGCAAGAAAGAGAAACAAAGTGATCTTAATAAGCACTTATATATCATTGCAGAACATGCTTAGAAGGATTGATAATAAAATTAAAACGAATTGAGTCGAATATATAGCAGTAACTAATTATCGATGTTTTTTCAAGAAAGACTAATTATGAATAATGATGAGTTGAATAGTGTCTACTGAAATTTCCATAGAAAAGTAATAAAAGACATATTAAACAGAACAGCTGTGTAACACACGTTAATAAGAAAGTTGTTTTAGCCCAATTGATCTGCTATGAATATAATTATGCATTTTAGGCAGATTTTAAGGAACACCCTCTAAATGTGTGAGCGCTAATCAAAGTTGCGACAAATGAGTAGAAGACAAACCATTCGGGAGATGAATTAATCTCTTAAGTCAAAAAGGAACACCAACAGTGCTTTAAATGTAACATTTTATGTACTTGATCAGTATTAATTATTGTTTTTCTTATATATTAGTCAGACTCATTATGATAAAAAGTCAAAGTTCTGAGAGAAGTGGCTTCTTTGTAAAACATACGAGCCTTAAAGTGAAAGCACCGCATGATATTTATTCCGAGACACATCGGGCAGAAGTATAACGTGGTCTCTGCTACCATCTCGCGTAGTAACGAGCCAGAGTCTCAAGATCAGCCTCAGAATTTATCCTCGTTGCAGTTTTCCCAGTTCACTATGAGAATGGCGGCTACTTCTAACTGCAAACAGAAATTTTCAAACCACTGTAGACTGCGGCTAACTAGTGTAGACATATCTTTAGAAATTCGCGTTGGTATGCGGTGAGGTTTGGAAATATGACCATGCGCATAATTTTATCCAGACTTCGCAAGCATAATGCCATCATACTGTATTACTAAAATGGTATGCCATTGCCTTCCACACAAGCAAGAAAAAATAGCACGTAAAGAATTCCGTAGTTTCAACATTGCGCAACAATAAAACTTATTATTAAATACTTAAACTCTCAATGTATGAAAGTACAACCTGTGAAATATACATTTATTATGTTCGCTAACTTCATCTATTGTTTGCTACTTGCGCCCTCTTCTCGGTGCATTCTGCATGTAACTCAAAATTAATATCAGCCGATTTGCATTTAATGCATTTAACGAAAATGCATTTAAAATTACTACCGTCGATAATTAAAGGTATAAAATTATGAGAGGGAATAACTAACTGAGATATTGGCTTAAATATATAATTCTAAGCAGTTCTTATTTTTTTCATCTCCTCCTATAAAATATGTAACTTTTATTTCATCGTTCCATTTGTGAGTCACATCCATCATTTTCTATAAGTTGAATGTTTCTGTAATTTCTCTTTATCTTGCGATCAAGAAAATCTTTGAGTAAGGGAAATCTTATTCATAAACACCCCTCCATTAATAAATCACGCTTTGCGGAACGATTGGTTTCGAACTGATTGCATCGTTCAGTCCCAATCAACGAAATCTCGCGAGCAATCTTTGGGGTCGTAATCAGGAAATTGGTAAAGAGATTTCCATTAGCTTTCGATAAGATAAAGTTGACTGTCGAAGAACTCGCAGATAACAAACAAAACACCTTCCTTTTTTTTTGAGAAAAGTAAGGCTTTACTTTAAGCCTTTCATATTTAAAAAAAAAGATCGTTTCTATGCTCCAAACAGAAGTGCATTGTTACGCTGTGGATTGTTTTTCTTGTTGACAGCTGATAATAAGATTGATTGCAACGTCTTGTGATTGTTCCAATATGAAGTCAATAGATAAATCACGTTTCTTTCTTTATTCACGTTTTAAAAAAAGGATTTCACAAAAAGTAAGATGAATGTTGTCCAATTAGTTGCCTTTCATCGGATGAGACGAAGTACGTCATTGGAAAAATAAACTATCCACGTGACTTCATTGTTGTATTATTTTATCGGTAATATCTTCTAGACAGACTATAAATATAAAAAATAATGTTTTTCTTACCCTGTTCTATCTGACTTATTCTATGTATAGATAGATAGATAGATAGATTTAAGTATCACAAAAGGGCATTAGAATTTAACTCGTATTAAGTAGTAATGAGAGAGAGAGAAGGAAGAATTCTTAACAACCTCTATTTGGAACTTTATTATAAAGGGCCTTGAGCTGGTTAACATGAAATCTTAGATAGATTACAGTGCAATGAAGTTCTCTTATTTTTATCAACCACTGGAAAGATGTTAATTAGGCTACCTGGGAACCCACTTCATATCTGTCAACTCCACATTGACCTAATTACTCACCAATATTGCACAGATGAATGCTAAAACGTATCCTGTGTTTTGGCATTCATCTCCTTATTACATTATTGCTTAGTATCGGAACTAAAGTTCTAAATCTGTAACGTAGTCTATATAAGTGACTTGTGAGATGGATTCAGTAAGATCTGTATGCTAGTACAAGATGTAGTGAATGGGTTTAATAAACCCTTATTATCTACGATTTATTTGTCATAATATCGGATGAACAGTGGAACAAACTTAAGGGAAAATTCACTTCTACACGAGCTTCTAAAAGCACCTTGTATCAAAAGATTAAACAATAATTTTGGGTTGGTGTTTCGGCCGGTTTCGACGACGCCCTTTGGTTGGAAAGACGTGGGTTCGAATCCCGTGTATCATGAGAGGAACCTTTATCAGGAGTTTTCAATTAAATGTAAATTTCCAGTCTCGTACGGAGGTGGAGGGTTCCCATCATAAACTTGAGTTTTTATTCTCTCAAAATAGGTAAATCGATCCCGTAAATACACACACACACACACACACACACATCTATAGACAGAATAATATAGGAGAAGAAAGCAACGGAAACCCACCTTGTTCTACAATAATTCCCTAGCGAGAGTGGCATTGCTACTCCGCCGAGGCTTAGCGCCAGGTGGTTATAAAGCAACAGATAACAAACACGTTATTGATGCGTTCAAAATAATTTATTTTCTTCCAAATAATTTTCCGTGGAAGAAAGATTATTTCACAATAATGTACTATAATCAACTTCTCTGCCATTCTTAAAACATTTGTAGACGTTTTCTTTCAGCGACTGACTTTTAATTTTTCTTTCTTTTCGAAGCTACAATGTTTATCCCCTCAAGATATCTTCCGTTTCGACTTCGAGAAAGAGCCACAAGTCGTTCGTAGAGACGTAAGGAGAATATTATTATTATTACTTGACACTCCATGGAGTCCAAAGACTCGGTGAGGAAAGGCATCTACTCTACTGTCTATCTCCACCACCCACAATCCACCAACTACAATGAACCACAACTACACCAGCGCCATCTACGTCCCTCCCCCACCACTAGTATTTTCACAGACAACCACAAACATCCATGCCCACGGGATGATTCGAACCCCTGGGATTTTGGCTGGGGAGCGGATACGCTAACCATTCGGCCAACCAGGCCGGCCAATACTTATGACCAATACTTTTATTATCGCCATCTTCCGATATTTGTAGCGCTGTCTGTGCAAAATCTTATATAAATGTAGAACATTACATTAATATAAGATTTTAATTCATGCATTTTTGAATCTATATTCAAAAATATTAAGTCATTTTATAGCAAGTCCTCCGGGAGAAAAAAAAAACAAATACTGATCTTTGCGAGTTTTATTTTTATAGATCAAATACAGTTTGCTTAGCGTACTGGCGAAAATAAAGTCAACCTTAAATAATCACATTTCCTTCTCTGCTTTCCGCTCCAAGACTTCCATCTAATAATACATTCCATCATTCAAGTCCTTTAAAAATGCATGTTACGTTTTTCATTGCGGTTGTGGTCGCCAAAACACACGCACTCCGGATCCATCACACACTTCCACTTGTGGCGTTTCGAATTTGATTTCCTGGATCTGTAGAGCGTACCCCAATAGGAACCCCCTTTGCGGATGGATATAAAGGTAATAAATAACTAATTCTTTGTATAAGAATAGCCTCGACTGTTGAATTTATCTTTAGAGATGCGTAAGACCTTCTCCATCGCTATTTTTCTGAGCCTCCAAAACAGAATCCTTCATATTTTGTACTTTCCACGAAAAAAGAAGTCATATTTTGTACTCCAAATGTTCTTAGAGTTCACATATGGTTACATGTTTGTTTCGGTCGTTCCTCAACTCCCCTCTTCCTCCCCTAACCCCCCCCCCTTTCTTTATTCAATATTTTTCCGAGTTTGAACACACAGTGGAAATGCGCTGTTGGCTAAATTCTACCTCGTATTTTTTTAAATATTCTATCCAACAAAGTCTGCTTTCCTTTATTGAAAATTTCTTGCTACCGCTAAATATAACCTGGAAGTCATCCGTAACAGACGCTCAGCAAAATTCGGAACGAGTTACGAAATGTGTATCTTGCAGTAAAAATGACTCGTAGATCTTTGGTTAAAAACTCCGCTTGCCGAAGGCCACCTAATCTTAACGGATGTGACTGGCTGTTTCAGGAAACAAGCTAAAGCTATAAACTTTCCGTCTGACACTCTGGAGCTTGGAGATGCGTTTCAGATTAAGAACACAGCAACGTCAAAATACCAGCAATGATTGTCAGGATGCGTATTTTTAATGGTATTTACTTTCCTATTTTGAGTGTCTATCAAAATACAATCCTTGTGTTATTATGATGTCAGTTTAATCCAATTAGATTTGTTTTAATTCAAAGTTTGTAGATCTCTTGATTGCAAAATAAATTAGTACTGTATTAGTACAAAATATTGGTACTGTATCAAATATTATTTTTGCATGTTTTAAATCAAAAACAGTAAGAATAACAAACGTAAATGAAACAATGAAATCCACTTATTATTTCATTAATAAATACGAACCTCGTGCCTTACGCTGAATTTTAACGTGCTATTCTTACAGTTCATTGTTTAAAACGCTCGTAAGATGGCGCTTGAAACAGATCTGAAATACTAGTATATTCCTAATAAAAATTGCAAGATCTCGGTGTATAACTCCAATTGTTCATTAATTAACGGTTATTTTGAATTATAAATCGTAAGTTGTACCTTATTTTTTAATACCGAAAGGAATAAAAAATGACAACAGTAACATGTTGCGATGTTGAGCTGGCTCAATAAAAAAAGTCAATCTTTTTAATTCACGAAGATCTTTAGTTTTGCTTATCGAGACTTATTCGCGTTTCTTTCCAACATTTGTGGAGTAATTCTGCACGGTGCGAACAGGGCGATGAGCAAACAATACTCCAGGAATGTCCAGTTGGTTATATTTACTCACTAAACCTCAATTCTTTTTTTGTCCTCGGCAATCTTTTTCTTTTGTGCCTTCTATCAGTTTATATGACTGTCCGATATCTCTATTATTCGTATTGAACTCTCTTCAAAAGCTTCCTCTGTGCATTTATCGAATTCCCCTAACGGTAGCAATACAATCGCATAAAACAAGAAGACGCTCACGAAAAGAATTTGATGGATGGGTTTTGCGGTTGGTTTTATCTTTCCCTCAACACCTTGTAGGTTCTTAGTGACGGGTGAAGAAGAATAGAGTCCGATCTTAAGCAGCATTCCTAAAACTCTGTATAGATTCGAAGACCCTTCCGCTTTTAAATAAATGAGTAGGTTGGCGAAAATATAAAATCCACATCGAGACAGAAATGTACCACATGCTGCCTGTCATATGTATCACATAATCTCTTAACACTTGACGGAGCAATTACAGTTCAAAGGATTGTAGGTGAAAGGTTTACTGGGTTAAAGTATGCAATGTTTTGTTTTCTCTACTCAATATTCGATTATAGTCAGTAATAGACAATCATATTTCTTTTCATATTGCATTCGGAATATAGTATTAATCATATAAAAACATTAAATGGAATTAATAATAAAATAATTAATCAGTGAAATAAAAAATGAGAATTTTTAGCCTACTTGATGAATATATTAGACTAATAATATTTACCGAATTTAATTTGAACTTACAACAATACTCAACAACAATACTGTGATTATACTTTTCACCACAAGGTGGTGTCAAATCTGTAATTAGTCTCTGTGTGGAAGATCACCTTTCAGCGGTTTCTTTTCGTCCGGCCATGTGCTCATTAGGAAAGTCATTAAAGATCATCACCATGGACTAGATGGCCATTCAATCGCTTGGCTGAGTTAGCAATAATTACAAGAGCTGCTAAATTTCTTCACACGTTTCCGTTTAGGATCGACTACTGCTAATAGGGGAAAGAAGAAGGAAGATAAGTCGTGATTGTGTCCTCCCTCCCGCTGCTTGGAAGGGGGGGGGATATAGCGAACTCCCTCGGGCATTAAATCCCTAATTAATTGATTGATGCACGCAGGATGTTGGAACAGTGATTTGTCTTCAGTCTTGTAACGTACAAGCTTATAACAGATTAGCTTATAGAAGAAGAAAGCCAAGGACTTGCTGCACACAAAGGCATTTTACAGACGTGTACGTGAAGGCAGTTCAAGCACCTACGTGGCAGGCAGGCGCGCGCTGACGTAGTTAAATTCAATTTAGGCTTACCTTCGAAACGTAAAGGAACAAATTATACCCGAAGACGAAACTGTGACGAAGGTAAATTAGTGGTTTCGTGTTTAAATTGTCTTTAAAATAAACCAAGGAAATTTAACTATCAATAGTTTTACCAAATACTAAGAAAAACAAATACTGAGAAAGAAATAAAGTGACGATCAATACTTTTCTCAATGGTGACTCGAGATAAGATGATGAATTTGAGATTTGAAACCCCCATTTAAGGATAGTAAAACTGGTCTTTTTTTTTCAGATAAAGTTTCGTCTTGACTCAAAACATCCGTCTGTCGATATTTGGGAATCCGCGTTGCTTAGCGACCAATTTTTTTATTGTTTAATTCACTACTGCAGTCAACAATGAAAAAATCGGTTGCCTCTTTTGGGAGAGGAGAAGAGGCTTCGATAGCAAGTTTCCAGTAGATCCTGATGAGCAATTTTGTTTCGAAGCAAGCAAATGAGGATGAGAGAGCGAAAGAGAAAGATTTGTACGTGACATCAATGTCCCAAAATTGACACACGCTTTTCTCTAACTGCAATTTTAATTATATTGTAACTGTCCTCTAAATATATTCTAGATATTCTTTGGCAACCATATCCTAACTATTCTAAATGTTCTTTACTAACTGTATTCTGTTTCCTTTTCTTTGATTATACTTTTCAAATGATTTTGTTATTAAACAACACGGATTTATAACCCATTAAAATATTCCTTCGATTATTCCCGAATCCTACGGCTAGTCAATAAATGAAACTTATTTCACAGCAGTATCGTTAAGCACCCCTTTAATAACGTCAGTCTCTTATAATTGTTTACGCCAGCACAGGCTGGGATTGTTCCACATTGATTTTTCGATTGTCAATATTTCAGCTTTTTTTTCGCGAGAACTATCATGATGTCTGTAACAGCTTTTTTTCCCAAAGAATTCGAGGGATTTTTGTACTTTTTTATACAAATCCGACTAGTATAATTTCGTATTTCTTAGTTTTTTTTGCCTCAACAAATCATCCGACTGGAACCAAAATCGAGAAACATTTTCTGCAAATTTTCATGAAATCTAAAAGAACCCAAATTCCTTGAATTCCATTCATCCAGTGAAAGACTATTGATATCAGTTTCGAAATACTTTGCCAGATTTTGCCATCTCAGATAAGCTGATTGAAATCAAATTTGAATCTCACGAACATCATCACGTCTGTGACCTAAATTCCGATTTTTTTTTATTAAATACAATTCGTTTTGAGCAGGTTTATTGCGGTCTATAACTGCTACGAACATTGCTCGTATTTTGTTACCTTTTGTCCCTATTCAATCCAAAGATTGAGCAGGGATGAAAGACCCGATCCAAAGAAAGAAAAGAAAAAATGGATCGACAAACTTTCCTATGATCAGAGGAGAGAGAGAGAGAGAGAGAGAGAATTCGATCTCTAAATGGATGAATTTTATCCAAATCATGACGAAGGGACAAATGGTTTCAAAATTATTTTATTCAGCAAAGCAGTTAATAAAATTTCGATTTAGGATGTAATCTGGCCAAATGCTTCAATTCTGTTTTCAATCAAATTTATTTTTTTCGAAAAATTTGGCAAAATGCTTTAAACTTTGTCAAATTGACATATAATATAAAAAAATACCGCATTTGAACTTTACCTAATGCTCAGCTCACCTTCCACTAATAATACGATACGCAAGTTTCTTTGAGTGGGATTCCTATTCAAAAAAAAATGAACATTAACATCACGTGACGTGTTAATATTATACGTTGGCATTACAGTAGATTGCTATTGAGAAAGGAACATATTTTAATGATTGTCCACAGCCATTGACTTAATTTTTCTTACTCGTGCTTTATTTCTAACCCACCTTAAACTGGTTTGAACGCTGTCTTGGCCACTTCAGTGTTCAAACTAATTTCCTTTTATTCACTATCAATTTATTCACTTTCCCCAAAAGGTACCTTTGTTTATCCCACTATTTATTTCCGTATTTAATTTTCCACATCTCCACTAAAACTGTGCTGCCTAAATAGCTGAAATAGTTTCTAGTTTTTTCTATTGAAAATTTAGCTGATGTTGTCGATTTTCCTGCCTATTTTCATACTTTTAGGTCTTTTTATTGCTGATTTTCATGCTAAATTTGTTATTCAATTTAATTAGAGAATCCTGGAGACTTGTACTTGGTATTTTGAGGAGTACGACATCATCCGCGTAAAGCAAAGAGCTGCTAATTCTAACATCAAACCGTCTTCCTGTATTCCTTTAATTCCAACTGCTGTCTTAAACTTGAATAATTGTTCTGTATAAGATTCCATTCGCCAATATAATTGTAGCGTTTTGAAAAGCTTTTCTCTGAGAACCTTCTCGTGTGCCTTTTCCAGATCCGTAACACTTGCACAGGGGTCTTTGTTGTTATATTCCCACGATTTCTCAAATGTTGTAGTGAAAATCGGCTCTCGACAACCTTGATGTGGCCTGAATCCAGCTTGTTCTTCACCAAGCTTCCTTTCCATAATTTTTCTTAACCTTGTCAAATATGTTTGCGTAAATCTTACACGGAACTCTAAACTATTGTATAAACATTTTTCTTTTATTATGCTGTCTGAAGGATAGAATAAAAATAACAATGCTAGAAAGAAAACAAGAACAGAAAAAATGGACTAGTAAAACAAGTATACTTGTGTGTGTGTGTGTGGTCCATAGCCAAAACGATATAATTTTGCTAAATAAGCTGTACTCCTTGCATATCATTAACATCTATTAAAAATAAGATGGATCCTATCAGCTGAACTAAATAAAGAAATTAAGACGGTGGGCCTAATCTTAGTATGTTTATTTAGCAAATTGCAAGGGATTCCGATTAATCAGTAATGTCGGATGACTATTCAATGGCACCCCCATACCATACTGTGAAGGACAAATCAACCTCCTACTGGTTTAGTTTTCAAGTTCCCTCCGAAGGTGTTTGATGACGGTGTTGTAACTTTTTACCGCAAACTTTGAACTTATAAGCCCAGTTTTATGGAAAGAAACATTGCTAGAAACCGTGGGCTCCACAGAATGGTTATTTGTAAGCGTTCCCTTTGATTAACGGTTCCCATTCACAACTACACGATATATTTCCATACATGGACACATCTTTTGTACCTTCATTCTGGTGGAGATTCTACGATAATTGTGCTCTCCAAGTATTCTTGCCATCGACTGACATCATTGTACACGATGAGTCGTCTCCCTATAAGCCTTACTTTCGTTGTTCCGGATTCCAAATGTCAACGAGCAAAGCACCTTTGCAAACGGAATTGGCATTAATTAGTGTAATTGTATGTCTTGGGAGTCTTCATCATTAAATCGAAACTTTGAGCGCCAACATGTCAACAGTCCTTTGCATCCAAAATAAATCGATTACGTATTTGCTTAAACTTATTGTATACCCTGTTTTCGCACAGAAGCTCTGTAATAAGAAATGAGAGAAGGTTCAGTTTCTTGGGTTTCAAAGTGAGGACGTCTGATCAATGACTTATGTTGGATCAGTTGCAGACTGTTAATGTACGAACAGCAGAATTGATAAACATACAAATAAAACTGTCTTTCTTAATGGATGGTTAGTTCTATTTGTGTACGCAAGGATTACAATAAATAATTTATTTATTGCAAACATTCCCCGTCGATGGTTTAAATATTAATGGAGAATATTGGCAATAGAGAATTGAAATACGAGCGGAGAATGATATTAATATTGAAATTGCTGATAAATAAAATCACCAGTTAAACAGGCAGCTCTATAGTGTTTCTTGACAACTAAAAAAACTATTAAGAAAGGAACTGGAATCCAATTTGTTTTACACACAAAGGGCTTTGTCACTATTAAGAAAGGGACTCGAACCCAGGTTTTTTTACACACAAAGGGCTTTGTCACTATTAAGAAAGGGACTCGAACCCAGGTTTTTTTACACACAAAGGGCTTTGTCACTATTAAGAAAGGGACTCGAACCCAGGTTTTTTTACACACAAAGAGCTCTGTCACTGCCGAATAAGAAGATACCGCGATTGATTTTTCTTAATTTTATATTTTGTTTAATTCATGTCATCTAATCTCTGTTAGGAAATTATTCGTTCACAGTTTCTCGATGAATTGTTTTTAAAAATTCAGTTCGTTCTGCAGAAATTCTGTTTTCGATACACTGCGAGTGCAATGCAAACTCAACCCAACTATTTTTTCAGCAGAAACTAAGCTGTTCGACTCAGAATAACAAAATAAGAGATAATATGGTTGCAGTTTTGCTTGAATAAGCCATTCGAATATTTCCATTGATATTGTTTCCAATAAACGAATTTTTAAATATATTCAATACAGTTTCCTTTTCTACAAAAAAAAAAATATTTGCCACCACTCCATTCACGCCAACTCCTCTCAAAGGTATTTAATAATAAATGCAGACTTTTTGCTTTTTTAGCCTCCACGAACCAAATGTCAGTTCAGAATCCATTGAACTGGAAGAGCCCACATTATAATCTCAAAATACCACCTTCCATTTAGGAGGGGAACTTTTTGAGATTGTTGGATGGAGACCGTGGCATATACAGGTGAAGTCATATCAAAAGAGAAAACCAGAAGAAGATTTCTAGACTATAAAAAAATAATTCGATAGGGAACGATCCTCTGTGTACGTGCGCGAAAGAGACGGAAAGATGGGGAGGATCACATAAATTGACTTTGAGCTTAATTGTTCAACATTCTCCGACCTTGTATCAATATTATCCAATCCTGTTTATAACTTAATTATCATCGTTTAGGAACCCCTTTTCCTTCCTCCCCCTCCCCCTCTGTCTTACTCATACATAGATCTTTGAGATTGTCACACATCACCGATAGAGACTAACATAATTGGAGGGCGTGGCCTCGTTGGGAATAAAAAAAAATATTTTTCTATTTTTGTGACTTTTCTCCCTTCCATCCCAGAATTCACTTCCCACTTAACCTTCGACGGCGACCTTTCCGAACAAGACGAGTCATATTTGAAAAAAAGTCGAAAGGATATTCTGTTCTTTCCACGTGTTTGGAGTCAACTACATCGTTTGTATTTCTATTTCAGTTAGCTTTATTCTCGTCCCCTTCTAAGCGATGCTTTCTTATTGTAGGTCCTTCCTTTTATTTCATTTCTTTGTTCCTCGTTTCTTTTATTTTGTCTTCAAAAACTTCTTTCAATTTCTGTCAGTTGTCAACCCCCTCCTGTCTTTAACAGTTAAGCGGAGGATATTTCTAATTAGCAATTCGTAATGACACTTCAAACCATCAAAGCTTCGCTGGCTAACCCCCATTCCCCCCCCCCCCCTTTAATAGATGCACATAAGTCTCGTTCATTCACCTCAGACAAAGGCAGGAGAAGTCACGAGTTGTAATTTGTGTTGTAATAAGTTCCTCTTTTTTCCTTCATCTGATGTATTAAATCCTACGCATTGTACAGAGATTAACACCAGACGTACCGCTTGAGGTTGGCAGTAATCAAATTAAACCACAAAAAAAAAAAATAAATAATAAATAAAATAAAATAAAATAAAAATTCTGCAAAGTCTGTCGCTTATATATTGTTGCTATAATCGAATATTCATTTTTTTTTATTTCTTAGTTAGTTGGCTCCTCATTTTTCACCAATAAAAGCTTTTTTGGTCTTTAAGAGACAGAACGAAATGAATAAAATCCTGAAATTTGAAAAATCCTGAACGGTTTCTAAATCCAGAATAGTTTATTTTATTAGTTAGTCTTCTACGAAAAAACTATTTTGGAAGCATTTCGGAAACAGTAAAAAAAATGAAAAAAATATTTAGTGATAATGATGACTCGTTTGCAGAGAAGACGCGATTTTCAACGAGAGATCAGATTGGCCCTCCCTCAGCCGCAAGAACTGAGATAGCGAGGGAAGAACAACGATGCCTTTAAGGGCCACGCTAAAAGACAGCCTTCGTAGCAAATCATGCACGCGTTAGAAAGTCTTCGGCAGAATGCGGTCTATTTTATTTCGTCAAATATCCAGTGGGTCGAAATGCTTTTGACTCGTGCAGCCTGTGCGATCAGTTAGGAGTCCGTCGAGCTGCTTCTTTATGGAGACCAAACGCTTAACCAAGTTGAGAGAAAAGTTTTATTATTCTATGGATAGTGAATGCTTCTACGGTAATCTCTATGATTTATTAATTGGATTATACAATTGTTTCTTTAAGATGTTTTAAAGTGATTCAGCTGGGGATAGGAGGGGAAAAACAAAGCTCTTTGAGTGGTTTTGCTTAAATTCAGTGCGCTACTTGTTTTGATTATATTTAACCCTTAAAATCATGTCAGCCTTAGATGACCAGCTTCATAACGTATCCGCTTTTTGGTATAAGTTCAAATGCCACTAGCGAACGACATTTGTTTTTCTGAAGTATTTAAATAGCACGTGGATTTATCACCAGTGCGTAACATCTTTATTGAAGCTAAAATGACCTTGGATTACAGAGGAGGGTTTCAAGACCGTTAACTAATATTAATTGTACGATTACTAACGTATTAATACCATTAGTTTCATGATACTCATTCTAATGTATTAGTGCCGTGTGTGTGTGTGTGTGTGTGTGTGTTAATCTTCTAAAGCAGTATTTCTCAAAGTGTGGTACGCGTACCGCCGTGGGTACGTGGCAATTTTCGGCTATGCATCATTATCAATATCGCCAAGATTCACGTCCTGCCGATAGTAACTCGCTCCCTGCGGTAAACAACAACACGCCCTCCTCAACAACGTCACTATACTTAAGACACAAGAAAACAAGTAGTCTTATTGTATCACTGAATAAGGTTCAGAGAGACATCTGCAGGCTGCGCAATACAGTTCTCAACAAATAGTGCAAGTAGAGACAAGTGGGATAAAAATGGCACCAACTAATGAATCACCTGTCCCCTTCCGAAAACATCCCCGAAGACATTTAACCTCCCAAAACCATATGTTTCCGGTGCAACCTATGGTTTTGCTTGACACCACCCGCGTCGTTAACGTGTTAAAACTAAGAAACATATAGTGAATGTGTTTCAGATATTATGGAATTCGGTGGAATTCGGGAATTAGCATTTCAACTCAACTGTTGAAATGCTAATTTGTCTTTGGTTCGCGCGCTCTTTTGTTAATACCGCACCAATCATATGCAGTTCTTCATAGCTGCTTTATATATCTCAAGTCTTGTAAATTACTGGTAATTTTTGCTTGAAATAATGGGAAAGAAGATGAAGCTATTTGGGTAGATGACTTTGACGTTCCACACAAGGAAACTGTTCTCGATGCCAAAAGTAGTGATAGCGAGTAGGAGCTTCTTGGTAAGTCGCACCATTTGCAGTTTTTTTCTGAAAACTTTAGTTTCCCAAAATCCCCGCATATATCTCGTACCACGATTTTTTAGCTTTAATTTTGGGAAAAAAGTGCAAGTTGTATTCGAGTAAATACGGTAATTTTTTTTAACTTTCAAATTATTAAGTATGGATCATTGGTTAAATACTGGATTTATAAAACCCACAAAAGAGAGCAATATAGCAAATACAAGTCGCTGTAAGCAACAAGAAAATTGATATTGCATCTGGATCAAATGAAATTGATAAGGATATGTCGTCTGACATCTATAGAAAACCAACTAGAAAGAAGATGAAAAATCTTCGTAAGCATGATATGAATTACTTGAAATGTGGATTTTATTTTCATGAACGGGAAATGAAGGGGAAACCATTCCAAATTTTGTTCTTTTAAAATGAACATATAAATGTTCGTTTACATGAACATATAAATTCAAATAAAATAGACATTTACAATGAAATATACTCTATGTATTTATTTATTTATTATTTGATAAGGGGGGGGGTACTTGGTAATAATGAAAATTTAAGATGGAATACGCGGATATCTGAAGTTTGAGAAACACTATTCTAAAGCATCTGATATGTACACACGAGTCTATCTACTACTTAAGTCGTAAGACTTTGGCTACATATTAAAGGAACTACTTGGTAGACATCATTTTATTAATATTTATTTATTAATGGAATCTCACATATAAAATTTACTTCTCAACAATAAAAACAATCAGCCAAGCTGGCTTTTCTAAATAGCAACCAACGACGTGCTATTTCCGACTTCTTGACTCAGATGTGACTTTTTTACATGCGAACTTTCTGATGATCTTTTTTTACATGAAATAAGTGAACTCATTTCAAAAGTGAAGTAATCGATATTTGCGCTGATGTACATGTCATAACTGAACTCCAGAAAGAAATAAGAAAACAAGGTATAATTCTTACACACACACACACACACACACACACACACACACACACACACACACACACACACACACACACACACACACACACACACACACACACACACACACACACACACACAAAGAGCTTTACTCCCTGTTTACGATTTGTACTGCAAACGACTGAAATCGTTTCCGTACTCCGTCGAAAATGTTTGCAGATATGCCGACCGCCCATTTTTCAATTCAGTCGCATTCGACGTCCTCTTTCGCTCTGTTTCCAAGTGCGATCGCACCATCGCTTTCTTACACTTTTCTTAACAAAATGTTGCTACCGAAATTATTCACGCCGAAATTCCCTCATCCTGTTTTCTCTCCCTCACTGAAAGTATCTGGGTTAGCAATCTGTCATTGCCCCTGTCAAAGACTTTTACCTCCCCTCTTTTACCAGTGCGTTTTTGTGCCCTCCTTGTCTCCAGGCAACGTGTTAGATTTGGTTTCCTTAGCACAATATCGCTGTACAGCGAGTCCGGATGCAGTTCTCCTTCTCGAATAAAGGCGGCCGCGCATCGATGCCATTGTGGCGGCAGATTCTGTGTGTTGCCTGCAGACAACTTCAGCCTTAAACTTTCCTTTCCTTTGCTCCTGCCAGCTCGTTCGATCATTGTGTGCAGGCCACGAAATCCATTAAACCCCCTTGCCAGATACAGTTCCATTCGCTTTTCTTTTTTTTTTCTTTTCGGCGAAATACTAAACTCCTCCAGATAAGTTTCAGTCTTAATTTTTCTCTTATTCTCGTCACTGCTCTGATGATTTCTGCTTCGGCGCAAACTTTCTCACTCTTTCGAGCGGTTACTAACGTCTTTTCTCTATAAGTGGAGGGGCATGCGGAACAATACAGTTTCGTTGCCTCGGTGATCATAGCAACTGTGATATTCATCTGCAAATTCGAAACGTCTACACTCATGATGAAACCACAGCACAAATTATTTATTTTTAGTCAATGTATATTTAAAAATGTCCCGAAAGCCAATTACCCGTTTTATTTTATTTATTTATATAGCGAAATAATAATTTTAATTTTATTGAGCTATATATATATATATATATATATATATATAGCTATATGTAGAAAGTTTTTTACCTTGGGAATATTATGTATTCAAGATACCAAGTAATTTTATATAAACTTGGTTTTTAATCCTATTTCCCAAGTGAGCAAACAGACAAGTAAGTCAAGTTTATGCCTGTGCAAGTGCAAGTCTGAGGCAACTCATTGTAGTGCCATGAGTTGCCTCATGGCACTACCATGAGGCAAGTTTATATAAAATTACTTGGCATCTTTAACATATATTACACCCAAGTTCAAAAACCTTTCTACATCTATCTCTCATCCTGAGATTTTATTTAATAAGGTCAAAGCACTTTGTGGTAACTTGCTTTGGTAAAATATTTATAAGCTCTGTATTTCTTAGCCTGACTCCCACTGACGAAAGAAGGAGTAGTCATAGTATTCAACACAAAATACGAGGCTAATCTTCTTGAATGACAGACAGTGTCGAGTAGAGTGATTTGGGCAAATATGAGAATGGGGAACTGGACAATGAGACTTATTTGTGCCTATGGTCCCACAGAAGGTTCTACTAAGGTAGAAGTGGAGGAATTTTTTGAGGCTCTAGAAAAAAGCTACTGACACAATGAAAAAGGAAAAGTTGGTCCTTGTTGGGGATCTAAATAGCAGAGTAGGAAATGATTGTCAGACATACAAAAATATTTTGGGAAAATTTGGAGAAAAGAGCAAAGCTAATAATGGCAAATATCTGTTGGATTTCTACTCAGGACATGGACTGGTATTACTAACACCATGTTCCAACATAAAAATGTGCACAAATTCACATGGAGAGAAGAGGCTAGGAATAAGAAAAGTCTCATTGACTATGTTATTGTTGATAGTGATGTTTTCTCCCTTGTGCAGGACACCAGAGTGTACAGAGGATTTGAAATTGGAAGTGATCACTATTTGGTCTTGAGCAGGATAAAATTGAATTTCATATTGAAAAGAATAACATGTAAAGCGAATAAAAGTTGAGCAGCTCTCAGATGTGAACTGTAGACTAAAATACACAAAGATTATTGAAGGAAAAATGAAAGAGTTTGAGAACACGAACCAAACCTTGGAGATTCAGTGGCAAGCCTTGAAGAAACCCCTGATTGATTCAGCTAGAGAGGCATGTGATGAAGTTGTCTGGAAGGATAGAAAAATTAGAACTCCATGGTGGACACAGGAAGTTAAAGAGGCAGTGAGGTTCAAAAGTTCCTGGCAAATAAGTCAGCTTGTGCCCCTCGAAAATACAGAGACAAATGTAAGAAAGCTAAACACTGTGTAAAACTACCTAAACAGAAGTCATGGGAGGACTTTGGCAAGAGCATAGAAAATAAATATCAAGAAGGTGGCAAAATATTCTGGAGGTTGTTGAAGCTTAGGAATGGAGGAAAGAGTGCTGTAAAAAGGAGTTAGAGATGATAAAGGTGACATGAAAACGGGAGAAAAAGATATCCTTGAAGTATGGAGTAATTACTTTGAAAAACTGCTAAATGAAACAAGCAGTGATGACAGAACAGTGGTAAAAAGCACTGACCAGGCATGCAGTCAGGAATACATATCCATACTTGAAGTAGAAAAAGCCATCAAAGGCTTGAAATGTGGAAAGGCAGCAGCAGTAGATGATATTCGACCAGAAATGCTGAAGTATGGTGGTATAAGAGTCTTGCAGTGGCTACACTGCATAGTTCAGATAGCCTGGACAGAGGGACGAATTCCTGATGATTGGAGTAGAGCTCTCATAGTACCCATATATAAAAAGGGAAATAAAACTGAATGTGAGAATTACAGAGGTATTTCCCTACTGAGTGTTCCTGGCAAGATCTATGCAAGCATACTTGAGAAACGGTTGAGAAGAATTGTGGAAGAAAAGCTTGGTGAAGAACAAGCTGGATTCAGGCCAAATAGAGGCTGTCGGGATCAGATCTTCACTTTACGACAAATATTTGAGAAAGAATGGGAATATAACAAAGATCTGTATTTAAGTTTTGTCGATCTGGAAAAGGCATACGACAAGGTGCCAAGAGAGAAGTTATTCGATACACTACACAGTTATATGGTGTCAATGGGGCATTATATCAAGCAATACTTAGTCTTTATTTGAGTTGTAAGTCAGCAGTTAGAATTGAAGGAAGTACAGGAAGATGGTTTAATGTTAAATCTGGTGTGAGACAAGGATGTACATTATCCCCTCTGTTATTCATTATCTACATGGATCACATTATGAAGGAAAGTGGTATTAAACATGATATCAGAATTGGAGATGTTAATGTCAGTTCCTTGCTTTATGCGGACAATGTTATACTTCTAAATAAATCCGCTTCAAGTTTGCAAGATTCCCTGACTAAATTGAATAACTGTTGTAATAGATATGGTATGAAGGTCAGCATTAAAAAGACAAAGACAGTGAAATTATGTAGAATTGTTGAAAATGTCAACTGCATTGTGAATTTGAGAACCTGTGGAACAAGTAAAACATTTCAGCTATTTAGGCACAATTTTTAGTGAAGATGGTAAATTAAATATGGAAATAGACAAGAAAATCAACAAAGCTGGTATGGTAGGAAGTCAATTGAATAAATTCATGTGGAATAAGAGAGAAATTAGTCAAAAAACAAAATTAACTGTATACAAGACTGTGTTCAAACCAGTTTTCACTTATGGATCTGAGAGCTGGGTCAGAAGTAAAACACTTGACCAAAGACTAGAGACCGCAGATATGAGAGTCCTGAGAAAAATAATGGCATGAACAGATGGCATCAATAGCAATATCATATTGAAAACGAAGATATTAGGAAAGAACTTGACATTGTCAGCATCCAGGAATGCTTTAGCAGAGCTAATCTCAGGTAGTATGGTTACTTAAACAGAAAGGGAGAGGAAAGATTTGCAAAACAAGTGTTCTCTGCCAGGTTGGCAGGAAAACGACCTAGAGGAAGACCAAGATATAGGTGGATTGATACGTTACAAAGTGCCTTACACGATAGAAATATAAGATCTGGTAATGTTGGAGTAGTCTTGACAAGTAACATATTGATTTGGAGAAAATTGTAGATAGGGAGTTAGTAATGACGTACATTTTTCATGTAGTACTATTATATCTTGTACACCCCTTGAGAGTACATGGCAGGAATTTGATGATCCTATATGTGTGTGTGTATATATATATATATATATATATATATAAGATCCCAAGTATATATATATATACTTGGTATGTTCCTTATCGTATCGTGCTTATAAGGACTGGCTTAAAGGGGCGAAGCAAGAATGCTTTTTATCTTGCCCGTTATCTGTAGAGGTCAGTGTAGTGATAAGGTGTTATTGAGCTATTAAAGCTCTGATCATGGCAGGAGGGTAACAGCAATAGCAGAGCCTCAGTTAGAACTTCATTGGCTACAGCATTGCCATCCATTACCCTCCAAGGGTATTCAACTCAATATTCCACCTACTTGTTATCTTGAATATATATATATACATACATGGACTTTGGTTGCAGAGATCGACCGTGAGATGCGGTGATTAATACCCTAGGAGGGTAATGGATGGCAGTGCTGTAGCCAATGAAGTTCTAACTGAGACTCCGCTAGTGCTGTTACCCTCCTGCCATGATCAGAGCTTTAATAGCTCAATAATTTCCTTCATAATGGTAACGCCTTATCCGTACACTGTCCTCTAGAGATAACGGGGAAGATGAAAAGCATTCCTGCTTCGCCCCTTTATATATATATATAAAGCTCTGATCATATTTTAAGATCATATTTTAATTTTATCCTTATAGTCCCTTATAAGGACTGGCTTAAAGGGGCAAAGCAAGAATGCTTTTCATCTTCCCCGTTATCTGTAGAGGTCAGTGTAGTGATAAGGTGTTATTGAGCTATTAAAGCTCTGATCATGGCAGGAGGGTAACTGCAATGTCCGAGCCTCAGTTAGAACTTCATTGGCTACAGCATTGCCATCCATTGCCCTCCAAGAGTATCAATCACCGCATCTCAAGGTCGATTACCTCATTTTCTTCCTATTTTAATACCTCATTTTTGTATATATATATATACAAAAATACCTCATTTTTAAATAAATTAATATTTATTTAAAATTATTTATATATGCAAAAATTTAGTTTTAATAATATATATTTGAATATATATTCAAAGCTCTGATCATATTTTAAGATCATATTTTAATTTTATCCTTAAAGTCCTTATAAGGACTGGCTTAAATGGGCGAAGCAAGAATGCTTTTCATCTTCCCCGTTATCTGTAGAGGACAGTGTAGGGATAAGGTGTTATTGAGCTATTAAAGCTCTGATCATGGCAGGAGGGTTACAGCAATAGCCGAGCCTCAGTTAGAGCTTCCTTGGCTACAGCATTGCCATCCATTACCCTGCAAGGGTATGAATCACCGCATCTCCTCAATTTTAATTTTAATAATTTTAATATTGGACGCAGGACGCAGGACATATATGGCGCAGAGGGTGAAGCTTGACGCTTTTCATATTCCCTGTTGTCTGTTTCGGGAGCAGTGATGGGAGAGATTTGTGAGCTATTTTAGCTCGCCCTGAGTGGGCAGAAGTGGTTATTCGTTGTTGAGTGTTAGGATGGCTTTCGGTCTTTTATGTTTCCAGTGGTCATTACCGTCATAGTTTCCGGCTTGTTGTATTAGTTGGTTTGAATGCGTAGATGTCTTCAGAATTTCTCTGCTAGGGAGCGTAGTAGTGGATAGATGTAGGGGATATTTATGTCCCGGTGGATCTGGGCATTCCCGATGAACTACGGGGCGTCCAGAATCATTCGCAGGTATTTGTTCTGTAGTCTTTGTAGCTTCAGGATGTTTGTCTTGGAGGTATGGCTCCAGGCTGGGGAGGCGTATATGACTGTGGGACGGATCACTGTCTTGTATAGTAGTATTTTATTTGTTGAGCTTAGTTTGCTGTGGCTGTTGATCAAGGGGTAGAGCTGGGCGATAACTTTCGAAGTTTTGGTGCATGTGCTCTTGATGTGGCTGTTGAAGCATAATCGCTTATCGAGAAGTATTCCGAGGTATTTTGCTTCAGTTTTCCAGGGAATTTTAGAGTTGAACAGGGTGATGTCTCCTTTGGGGGATGCTCGTCTTCTTGTGAAGAGTATCGTTGTACTTTTCTGGGGGTTTAATTTTAGTTGCCAGTCTTTAAACCATTTTTCTAGATTCAGGATGGTGTCTTGTAGTTTTTTGGTGACGAGAAGTGGTTGACGAGATCTGGCTAGAATAGCCGTGTCATCAGCATAAAGGGCGATGGTGGATGCGAGAGGATTTTGAGGGATGTCTGCCATATAGATGTTGAACAGGATCGGGGCTAGCAGTGATCCTTGAGGAACTCCAGCGAGGATTTTCCGTTGGGTTGAATTTTAATATTCTTAAAAGAACTGGGCGATGGACTGAGTCCTTGACTCTTTATCCCGTCATCTGAATGAAGTAAATCTGTGTGGATGGAGTTTTTTTGAGCTAAAAAGCTCTAGTCATGGCTGGGTAACGCCTCAGTTAAAACTTCATTGGCTACAACATTGCCATTTGTTACCCTGATTAGTAAGTAAAGGGTAAAATCTCAAAAAATCGGACGATCTCTAGGCCACTCCATAGTGGGCGAAAGACCGTCCATGTCTCAGCGTTGGTTCCACTCATTGACGGCCGCCCCGTCCAAGCACCCCGACGGGCTTCCCGTTTAAGCAGAACCGCTCAGCGTTGGTTCCACTCAGTGTCGGCCGCCCCATCCTAGCACCCCGATGGGCTCCCCGACTCCTGAGCAGAACCGCTCAAATTCCGAGGAAAATAATTCACCGACAAGAACCCCTCAGCGGGCCCTGCCGGAGAACACCTTCCCCGGAGACTCAAGGTGCTCCCTTAAGGCAAAAACCCTAAGGGAGCGAACTCAAAAACTCACACCCAGGATAACAGCAACAGCCGAACCTCAGTTTACTTCCTTGGTTCAGCATTGCTAATTGTTACCCTGGAAGTCCTAAAAAGGACTTTTTCCACCTGCGTTCAAATTTTAATATTAATTGCTCATAAGTTAATTATAAATTTTTTATATGAAAAGATTAAAGGTGTTTAAGCAATATTTTAGAAAATCAGAAAAAATTAATATTTATTTAAAATTATTTATATATGCAAAAATTTAGTTTTAATAATTATTTTATAAAAATAACGTTACTTGGAAAAATTTTGTAAATTAATTAGTGTTCATGATATTAATCCCGTTTTCATGGGTATATAGAAATAACTCACACCGGTATAAAAAAAATTATAAAAAAAGAATATTCATTCTTTAAAATAACTTTTTATTTATTGGATGGAAAATTTAAGTTTCATAATTTTTATTGGAAAAACAAAATTATTTAGTTTGATAATTTTTTGGAAATTTATGTGGTCAGCCATATTTATAGGCATACAGGAATAACTTCCTGTGTAAATAATAAAAAATGGATTATATCGTTCTACTGACAGTACTGAGAATAGAATTTCTTTCTTTAGGAAGAAAGAAGTATAGATTTTTCTGATTTTTAAAAATATTTTTACTTTTTTTTAAAAAAAAATTGGAATGCCGAATTTCACATCAAATCACACTTAAACTTATTACAATTTTATAAATTGTGTTTTTGAAAATTTTTATTATCCCTATTTCCCGAGAATATAAACATATTGGTGTTTATGTGTAACACTAAATTGCACTCCGGACTACAGAACTTTGTGAATTTTTCTTTACACATTAAGAAATTCCAAGAAAAATCGCTGGACTGCGAACACTTCGATTTTTGCATGAAATCTTGTATTTGATTCCAAAGCTTTCAAACAGTTTAGACATCTGGAGGGGGGGGGGCATATTCAATAGGAGTCTTTGAAATAGCTTCTACGTTTGCTTCTTAAACAACATAGCCTAATGGTTCTAACCTTTGCCTTTCTGACTTTATTTATATTTTCATCGAAATACCTTAAAATCTTAATTCTAAATTGGAATTTTTTTAATAGAAACAGAAAATTCCATATCAGTGTCATTTGCTTCAACAAGCCATTATAAGCTCAAAATGATTTTCTGCAGTTTAATTATATGTTTTTTTTGGTTTCCTTCTGTTTCTTAATTGCAAATTGTAATAAAGCAAACAAAAAATTGTGGTGCATTCTAATTACATAAAAAAAGTTAATTAAAATGACTTGCGTTATATTTGATAAGGACGCATACAAATATACACCACAATCTAAATAGTAATTGCTTATTACAAATAAAATTTCACTTTATTGGGTGATATTCTATTCCAAGCGAAATCTAGATTTACCTTAAAGGGCAAATTTTTTTTGCCTTTTATCTTACGTGCTGAAAATGAAATGATATTTCTTTTAGTTTACCGCCCCCCCCCCCAAGTCGATCTACAGGGCATGTCAGCAGACATGTCCAAACATACTCCTCTTAATATCTACCCACATCACTACCAACGTTCAAAACTTACGATGAAATAAAGAAAAACTCCCGAAGAGAAAAGTCTTGAAAGGTTGTACGTACCTTGATCATTTTTGAAAGATTACAGTTTTTTACGGATAATTCAGCGAATTTCTTTCGGTATGGCATCGATGAAATAGGCCGATGTTCTTTTCCTGACATTTTTTCCCTTCAAACGGTTTATCTTCTCACGCAAAAACTTACGACAGAAATAATCGCTTTCTTATGCCTGTTTCCGTAGAACCTTCTCGATTTCTCTAAACGTTATTGCAAGGAATTTATTCTTTTTTAGAAGACAGAGAAGATGTTTTTTCTTTGTCGATAAAAGTGAGCATCAACTATTCACATCTTCTTAGGGAAAAAAAAGTTTTTTCTTCTGATCCTTTTTCGTTAACATTTCCTTCTTCGCTGAGTAATAAGGGAAGTTAATTTTACCGAGAACATAAAAAGACTGTTATTATATGGAGAAAAGATAATATGGTTTTAATTATAAGATAAAGGAAAGCATTTAATATTTAACAAAATAAAATTGATTTATCTTTGATAAACAAACTGTCTTTCTTCCTATTTTCCTACAGTTTTGTTGTTAACAACAGAATTATAAACTTCATCTATTCATTAACGCGCAATACGTTGCTAACTACAAAGGTGAAGCGAAATGCTCCACCTTTATAGTCAGTTTCCCTACACATCAACCTGCTATTAAGGTTGCTGTGTTGGGAAACGTTTATGAGCTAAGTGCTCTGCTTGAGTGGGTGCGATTTAAAGATCTTCATTTGGAAGTAGGATGGCCTTAGATCTCCTATATTTGGAGAACGCTGTTTCATCATAATTTGCTGCTTGCTGCACCAATTCATTTGGATGTGAAGAGAATGCTAAGAAGAACTTTACTGCTGAAGACTGCAGGAAAGAGGAGATGTAGGGGATATTTGTATCCCGGTGGAGTTGGACATTTCTGATATACCATGGTGCGTTTAAGATCATGCGGAGACATTTGTTTTGCACTCTCTGTAGTTTGAGGATATTCGTACTTGAGGTGTGGCTCCAGGCTGGAGATGCATAAGTAATAATGGATCGAATCATCAACTGATAAAGAAGCAGTTTTATTTTGGTATCCATCTTGCTATTCCTATTGATAAGAGGGTAAAGCTGTGCAATGACTCTTGATGCTTTTGTACATGAGGCTTTTATATGTGGACTGAAGGTTAGTTTTCTGTCCAGCAGTACACCAACGAGATATTTGGCTTCTGCTTTCCAGGGAATCTTGATATTAAATAGGAAGACGTCATCTTTGGGAGAGATTGAGTTTTTAGTGAAGAGCATGGCGATACTCTTCTGAGGGTTTACTTGCAATCTCCATTCCGAGAACCAGTGCTCTAATTTCAGCAGGTTTTCTTGCAGTTTCTTGATGACAAGGTACGATTTAATAGATCTCGTTAGTATAACTGTGTCGTCTGCGTATAGGGCAATGATAGACGACATTGGATTGTGCGGAATGTCGGCCATGTAAATCGTGAAAGGTATCGGTACCAGTCGGGACCCTTGAGGCACTCCTGCCAAGATTCGTCGCTGGGTAGATCATTCAGTTTGACTTGCATTCGTCTGCCACTAACAAATGACTTTATAATTTGGACTAGATCTAATGGAATGCTAGCCAAAATCAACTTGTGTAGTAGTCCAAAGCGCCATAATTTGTCGAACGCCTTTTCTAAGTCAAGAAAAACTGCTCCAGTGCATTGGTGCCAATTGTAACTTGTGGTAATGAATTCTATTAGTCTATGAATTTGTTGAGTGGCACTGTGAAACTGGCGAAAACCAAACTGTTCTGAAGGAAGGATGTTTAATTTTTTTACTGAAACTTGAATTCTGGAAAGGATAGCTTTTTCTGCTATTTTGCCCAAATTAGAAATCACACTTATGGGACGATAACTTTGATGATCCTTGCCAGGCTTGTATATAGGAACTACGTCTGCCAACTTCATGCAGAGGGAAAGTACTTAAACTTGAACATAAAATTTATTATTGTTGTACGATGGCCTTTCGGGGTAGCAGTTTAATAAATTTGTTGCATATGCCGTCAGGAACTTCCAGGTGATATGGAGGCTAATTTGTCTTCCCATAGTTTGTTTCTGTGGGCTTTAAGTGCATCCCTCACTGCACTGTTCATTTTGTTGAGATATGTTTTTGTCTTGGGGTGCTCTGGTGTTGTGGTATCTTTTGGTGCTTTATGTTTTCCCAGATTAAGTTCATTATGTCATCTGGTAGTCGTTTAGGCTTAAAAGCTATTGAATGTGAGGTGATAGATGCTATGGCTGTGTTGATTTGATCAGTAAGTTTATTGACTGCAGAATAAATTTCTTCCTTGGAATTAATTTCTTCCTTGGATTTAATAGGAGAAATGGGATCAATGTAGTTTGGAAGCATTTTGGATAGTTTTTCTCAGGGAATGAAGGTGTGAGGCAAAGGGGGAAGTCCCCTCTGATAACCCAGTTGGAGCAGAATAGGATTGTGATCTGATGATAATTCATTCAATGATTCCAGGGTCTACGGCAGGTTGGCATTCTGAAGGACAGCTATATCCAAGACGTCGGATGAGCCAGTCGGACTGTGGTGAGTTGGCACTGAGGGGCCAGCCACAGCTGCGCAATTTCAGCTTGTGTAGTTAAAGAGGATGCGGCCATTCCTAATTATAGACCTACTGCTCCAGGCGTGATGTTTAGCGTTTAAATCTCCGGCGATAATAACCGGTAGTTTAACGCCGATGATAGCATCCAGATCTGTAGTCATCGATGTTTTTGATGGTGGGTTATAAGCAGCATAGATTTTTAGGTTTCTGACAGAGTTTGGGATGACATTGATACCTGTGACTTCGAGATTAGTGGTTGTAGGAATGACTACAGCATAATGGTTGATGTGGTGTTTGATGAGGATAGCTGTACCACCCCACCTCTATAATCCACCCTATCATTCCTGTAAAGTTGATATCCTTTAACTTTAACTTGTCAGCGGGTCTGAGGTGAGTTTTATTAATTAACAATATATCCGGATTATATCTGTCATTGAATTCCTGCACTTCTAGTATTTTATTTTTAAAGCCGTTGAGATTCCATGCAATAATCATTAGGGAATTTGGGCTGAATTTTTCCCTATGCATTGGAGAGTGCAGATAAAATGGACTGTGTTTGTTGCAAGAAACTTTTTGTAGTGCTTAGTGATGGATTTAGGTTACTGAAATCCTGTAACATATTTACAAGAGAAGAGGTGATGATGGCTGTGATATTTGAATGTGGATTTGGCATATTCTGATCATGGACTGCTTTTTTGGAGCAGGTGACGTCAGCATATGTTCTTGTTTGGTGTTGAAGATTTATTTTCTTGGGGAGGGGGGAATCAGTTGATGGTGGCTGAACACCTGTCATTTTGTTAAAACTAATAGGTGCCAGATGAACTTGAGCTTCTGGGCTCTCGTTTCTGATAGTGAAGTAGATTGACGGATTAACTCAGTTTGCCTGTTTTTTGGGTGGAAAATGCACCCTCTGTAATTTACAGGGTGGGGCCACCACAATTAGCGCACAGGGCCGGGGTGGTTTTTGGCTTGGAGCAGGTATGTGTGGGGTGGGTGTCACCACATTTTACACATCTGTATTCAGCTTTGCACAACTTCTGGGTATGACCACATTTTTGGCCTCTATGGCACTGCCCAGAAGAGGCCCTCTTCCTAAGTGGCTCCGGTGAGACTTTAAGCCCGCAGATTGTCTTCAAGTTATAAATATTTTTATAGATATTGTGTATTTCCACTAATACCAGAGGCATAGAGTTCTTGTTTGATCTGTACATTCTGTTTACCTTTATGGGAGGCAGATCTTGCATGTTGAGGTCAGCAGCTATTCCAGCTGTTTCAATGTCTTCTGATACTCCTCGGAGTACCACTTTTAATTTTTTTCTCTGAGGTAAGTGTAAAGGTATGGTATTGTATACCTCTTACATCCAACTCCTTGGTTAAATTTCTATAGTCAGTCACTGTAGCGGGCTGAATTTTGATGCCCTCCTCTGCGTTCTTGGCAGTGGAATAATTTATCTGCAGGTTGGCCATGGTGGTTCTTAAGGCTGTCCAGCTCTGCTTTTCCCTAAGAATGACTGGAGGCACCTTTTCATTGGTGGAGGCAGAGGAATGTGTGTTGGGGGCATCTTCATCCATGCCATTTTCGTTTGCTGACTCCGAGGCGAGAGTTTTGCGCGCATGCGTCTCTCTTTGATCTGAATGAGTAGAGTCCGAGATTACTAGATTTAATTTTTCCTCCATTTGAGGAGCGTCTGCATTTTGATATTCATCACGCTCGGGTTAAGAGTGAAAGTTTAGGTAGCCGGGCCATTGAAGCTTGAACTTCTTAAGGAGTTTCTTTATGAAGCTGAATTCCAGCCCTTTATCTAGAGAGTCGATAATGATGTCAGGATTTATCATGTTTGATGGCCATTTGAGTTTAAACTTCCTTTGAAGTTTATTTACAAGAATAAGCGCTGGCTCTTTATCCAGAGAATCTGTGAGGGCGTGCAAATCTAACACATTCATCATTAACGATTTGCGTATAAACGCAAGTAATTCCTGCAAGTAAATGGATCTGAAATAGATGTGCTAACAATGGCGATTCTAAAGGCTGTTAGGCCTAACGAATCGCCCTCGTTGCAATTACAGTCCACTTACCTTTGCTTCTGTTCTTAAATACAGTATAATTCGCAATTTAATAACTTTAATTACGTCTCTGCTAGTAATCTAGCAACTACACTACAAAACCAGAGTTTCTCGTATTTGATTACCACATTCTAATAAATCGTGACAATTACCACATAACGACTAGAACCTTTTTCCTCTGACTTTTTTTCTCAATATCCATTACCTTCTTAAAAGAACTGGGAGATGGACTGAGTCCTTGATTCTTTGTCCCTTCATCTGAATGAAGAAAATCTGTGTGGATGGGGTGTTATTGAGCTGAAAGCTCTAGTCGTGGCTGGGTAACAGCAATAGCCCAGCCTCAGTTAAAACTTCATTGGCTACACATTGCCATTTGTTACCCTGGAATTCATAAATAGGACTTATATATTCTCCATTCTTAAATCAGTATTTAGTATTCATTAACTGATAACTTCTGTGGCTCGATGGATATCAGTCCCGTGGACTCTGATCCCTTCATCGCTATGAATAATTCCCAGTTTAATGGAAGAAATTTTTGAGCACTTGGCTCGCCCTAATTAGGGCGAGCCAAGTGCTCAAAAATTTTGTTGAAAGATCTCAAAAAATGTTGAAAGATTTCAATCTGTGATCAGGGCTGATGGAACAGATGGAAACATAAACGCTTTGGGCGTTTATGTTTCCATCTATCTTTTTCATCGTAATCTGATGACTCACGAACGAGTAGGTTGGGATGGAGTGATGCCTGAGCAAAGTACTTGGTTGCTATCTGGAGGAGAAATGTAGGTATGTCTGGCAGGTTTCCATCTTGATGGAGAATAGTGTTCCTTACAAACCATCGGGCATCAAAGATCATTCGGAGGCATTTGGTTTGGATTAATTGTAATCGTTTGATGTTGCTAGGAGAGGTGTGGCTCCACGCTGGCGAACCATATGTCAGAATAGGTCTGATGATTGCTTTGTATATTCTTAATTTGTTTTCAGGACTGACTTTGCTTCTACGGTTGAGTAGAGGGTAGAGCTGAGCTATTGCAGAGTTTGCTTTGTTGCAAGCATGAGAGATGTGGGAGTTGAAGCTGAGATGATTATCTAGTTTGGTTCCCAGGTATTTTACTTCTTTTTGCCATGGGATAACAGTATTGAACATCGTGATTGCTCCATGATGGTCTGCTTTCTTCCTTGTAAATAGTATGGCCGTGCTTTTATCTGCATTAACATCAATTCTCCATAACCGAAACCATTTTTCAAGATTCTTTGCTTCATTTTGTAATCTTTGTGTGGCCAGGTATGGTCTGAGCGATCTGGTCAGTATCGCCATGTCATCCGCATAAAATTCCAAGGTGGTTGATGTTGTGCTTGGGACATCTGAGAGAAAAATGTTAAAGACATTTTTATCTCAGATCTTATCCCCTTGCGGGACACCTGCTGTGGTATTTGAAAATTTTGAGTTTTGTTTTTGCTGTCACTGTGATCGGACGTATTCCTTTAGACTCTGCCTAGTTGATTTTTATATAAGGTTTTTCGGGAAGCTCGCATTGCACTGGAACTAACACAGTTCGTGACCTACTATCTTTCCCCCCCCCTTCTGTATGAAATATGCAGAGGTCTAATGGCCGGCAGGCCCTACCCGCAATGAGGACCAGTGGTGGTTGAATGTTTTTTTTTTAGGGAGGTAGGTTGCTGCACTGTGTCCAAGTAAGCTCCTGTAACTCCTTTTTCCTCGTTTTTAGGATAGTCTCCTATACCAGACTAACTTTTTGCTGGTAGACGCTTATTCTAAGCTGTCTACGGGATTTGCTAGTAGACTCTCAGTCTATAGGGTTACCCGGGAAACTGCTAGTTTCTCTCAGGCCAAACTATGGACTCTCCATACGACGAGCTTGATTTCAAACAGCTTTTGGCTATCTTTAAGCATATCGGAGGCCTACTACAAAGGAAATGGCCAGGAAAGGTGGCAATCCACCAAATAGAAGAGGTTGAAACAGAGGACTGTCAATCCTCTGACCCTCTCCCCAGCACTTCTCAAGATATCACCAGAGAGATTATGTCACCGGTTTACGACCAGCCCCTAGTGGACTCAGATAACTCTACAGACTATCAGGTTGTCAGCAGAAAAAAGCGTAAGAAGGGTTCGCCAGCAGCAGAGCCTGAAATAGTACGTCAACCCTTGGAAAAAATAACTCCAATGGACTTAACAGCACAGCCTGATGAAAGAATAGAGGCTGACTCCAGAGCACAACCCAAAGAGAGGATTCCACCTGTAATCTTAAGAACCAAAGAAAAATGGTCTTCAATCACAGCAACGATGAAGAACGCAAACATCAGATTTACATCAGCCAAGAGTACAGAGGAAGGAATCCGGATCCAACCAGAAGGAATTTCGGACTAGCGCCAGCTCACCAGACTTATGGATGAACTAAAAGTCCCATATCACAATTTCAGCTCAAAAGCGAAAAAAACTTAAAAGTAGTAATTAGAGGGCTGGCTGAGACCATACCAGCAGAAGAAATAGCTACTGACCTCAGATCGCAAGGCCTAAAGCCGATTAAAATATCACGCATGTACCGAGCGGACAAGTGCCCTATGCCTCTGGTCTTGGTCGAGATCAGTAAAGATCATAGAGAAATTTTCGACCTTAAAATAGTTTGCAGTTTGGTCATCAAGACTGAGCCTCTCAGAAGAAAGGCTTCAGCTGGTCAATGCCATCGCTGTCAAAAGTATGGGCATGCACAAAAACTATGCAAAGCGGAATACAAGTGTGTCAAGTGCGGTAACAACCATCCCTCACACACTTGCGTCAAACCACGATCCATACCTGCTAAGGGTGCGAACTGTGGCGGTCCACACCCAGCAAATTACAAGGGATGCTCACTCCACCCATTCAACCTGCAGAAGGCTAGAGAGGCACTACCCCTGCCCAATCAGAAGCGAATTACACCAGAAATCAAAACGCGGGGCGTTACTCCTGAAAAGTCATATGCATCTGCGGTCTCTACAAATAGCAAACCGGCATCTTGCAACCAAACCACCGCAGCAACCCTAGCTGCTACTTTAGGAGAGATGTTAACAGCCTTTAGCAAAACAAATCCCAATCAGGCTGACACCAACAAATTCCTCAAAAACACACAAGTCATCTTCTCTATGATTAATGGATAACACGGTCAACTTAACTAATTCATTACAGATTGCTTATTGGAATGCTAACGGGCTAAACAACAATCTCCTGGAACTAAAAGAATTTGCTGAAAGATATAAGATAGACATCCTTGTAGTCAACGAGACGCATCTTCGGCCTTGCGATAACCCCACACTGCTAAGATCAGATAGACTCAACGCCAGAGGGGGCGGAACTGCTATATTTGTTAAAAAAAGCATTAGATACAATGAGATCAAGAAATCATCAACCACAAACCTGGAAGAAACTGGAATTGAAATACATACAAAAAACACAGGCAGTCTAAAACTATATTCAGTCTACAACCCTCCAGGCAAATCACTTCTAGCCTCAGACCTCTCCCAGCTCCTTGACACAAACGAAGCAACAATAGTGGCGGGAGATCTAAACGCAAAACACCCTGCGTGGAACAGCGGAAACACCAATAATAATGGGAAGAGCCTACACAAATTTGCTATGACAAGAAACATCACCATAGCAGGTCCTGTTGAACCAACACACTACGGACCACTGGGCAAACCTGACGTGCTGGATATCGCCATTTTCAGGAACACCCCACATCAATTCCAATTTTCAGGTTATTAATGATCTTAGCTCCGACCACAATCCAGTTCTGCTCAGCCTAGGCGGAGAAGCAGAAACCATCCCCGAACAATCCTACATAAATCTCAACTCAACTCAGCAACATCACATGCCCCTGTCCCAACTATCTCCTCACCCAAAGAAGTAGACAGTGATCAATAAACTGGAAAGCACAATCCAAACTGGCTTTGCGGTAGTAGTCATGAACAAGATCTACTACAACTTATAAAATAATTGGAGATATAATAAAGGAGGTGGTGTTCTGGTGTCCTAAATAATTTTTATTTTTTTTCTATTTAAAAATCGCATTCTTAATTTTAAAATTTATTTAATTTAATCTAATGCTATTATTTAGTTAAGAAAGTTTTCAAAAATATCATTTGTCTTGTTTATGGCTTTCTAACAAAAATAATCATAATGAGAGAACACAACATACAAAGCACCTACTACGCAAACTCTTACAAATACCAGACTTATGCACAATTTCGTCTTGTCTGTTTTTACATATCTGTATCTATTTAACGCTAAAAAAACAAATAAAAAAAAGTTCCAAATAGTATTATAAACAATTTTTCACCCACCAAATATCAAACAAGATGCTAACTTCAAGAAATTGACTTGCTAGAATTGCTTGAATACAATTGTGTATTTGAATCTATCGTCAAGCGTGACATTCTTCTGTGATGACGTCATCGTGTATTATTGTAACAAATTGAACGCAGAGCAGAGTCGTTTTTGGCTTATGTAATTTAATCGAAATAGAAAATTACTTCAATTGAAATCCTAAATTTCATTCATTTCCATCCATGCGCTGATATTATTACTAACCGATTCGAATCAATTTTGCCAATAAAATGATTCAATTGAGAACTGAAATTGAACCACTTGGATAGGTTCCAATTTTATTAAATTCTGGACATCAGATTATTCATGTTAATAATTTCGAAACTTATGAGCTTGCGAGCGTCAGTAAAATAACTAAATTGAATGAAATAAAAATTGAAATAGTGCGACAAAAGTTCGCAAGGATTCCAAATGCAAAATATTAATAATTAAAAAATGCTTTATAAGGCCTAATTAAAATATTAGAACGCTTTATCGCTTAGTTATAAATGAAATTAAGCTTGCCAATAAATTATATTCTTGTTTAATCTTTATCCAAGTGTAAGCAAACATAATTGCATGTGAAGTATCTTTACCATTAGATATTTTTATAGTTTATATATAATTTGTCAGCAAGTTTAATTTTATTTGTAATTTGGGAAATTATTTTCTATAAATCTGTATAGTCTGGAGTTTTAAGTTAATACACCTATTTTAAATTTAGATATGTGAGTTATATATTCTGATTTTATTCTATGAGCATGAGGGATGGATGATTGAAAATTGAAGAATCGACCGTGAGATGCGGTGATTAATACCCTTGGAGTGTAATAATGGATGGTAATGCTGTAGCCAATGAAGTCCTAACTGAGGCTCGGCTATTGCTGTTACCCTCCTGCCATGATCACAGCTTTAATAGCTCAATAACACTTTATCCCTACATTGTCCTCTACAGCTAACGGGGGAGATGAAAAGCATTCTTTCCCCTTTCCTCATAAGTGAACATGAAATGTAATTTTCATTGATCTTGTAATGCATGCAGAGTTATGAGTATACATGTTATGAGGGATGAGAAATCCGAGATTCTGGAAGGTAATGGGGACCATTTCCGTGTGAGACTAGTTCAACTCTAGCTGAAGATTTCTGACAAATGTTGCCCTTGTAAAACGATTAAGATTGAATCCTGGAATTTGCACCCGATGGGCATTGTCAACACCAACCAATACTGGATTATGGTAGTTGCTAGGGAACACTTTTTTTAGAAACTTCTTTTATTTGCTTTCAGATACACGAATATACATTATTTTATAAAATATTTTCTAAAAAAATAAATTAACTGGTCTTATAGAGTTAGTTGCTTCGGCTGTAATTCCAATCAAAATATTCAGAGCAATAATGAACATGAAAGCAAAATATATTTTCTTAAAGAATTCGAAGGAATACTTGAAAAATATTTCTCAATAATATTTCTCATATTTGCATACTAGAACCTAATTCTTAAGAATTGGGTTCTCTTGCAGCAGAATCAAGAAAGAAGGCTCTCTCTTTCTCCTAGTTATTTATAGTTGCCAGTTTTATTTTCTCCTTTCCTGTAGCTGTTTCATTAGGATAAGATCAACTACGGAAATATTTCAAGTGGTTTCCATGTTTGTTCGGTGAAGATATTTTATGTGGCGTACAAACTGCAGGCCCCACGAGCCCTTTGCCTTTCTTATCTGTGGCCCACAGTAAGTGCCATTCGCACACAATGTGAATACGTAGGTACAATATTTTGTTTTCTTTCATATGCGCATTATTCTTGCGTGCATTTGGAGAGAATGAAGGCTTGGAAACTGTTTATTTACAAAGAAATAATATCCTTTGCGTTGTTTGCATGCAAGAAGGATGACGTCGATGTTTGGTAGACGTCGCCAACCTTCGAGAAATGAACAAAAGATTTCAGATCTGGTCTTTCCTTAGTGATAATAATTTACAAAATTTGTGAAAACTAAAATTATCCATAGGAAGAAGTGATGATGCGTCTATAAAGATGAAAAAAATTACGAAACGTGAGTTAGAGTTAATTGTTATTGCTCTATGGATGGGATTTTGTTTAGTTCCTGTTCAATAGGGACATGAATTTCTTACATTTTGCATTAGTTGCGGGGGGGGGGTGAATGGTGAGAATAAGGAAATCAAAACAACCTGGCTATGACCAAATATAGTGCAATGCTTTTCCCAACCATCTCTCTCTCTCTCTCAAATGTATCTTGGCTATATTTTGACCTTCTCTAAGCAACACAGAACCCTTCTAATTTTCCTCCCCCAAAAATAAATGCTCTCCAACCAACGACGAACTATTCTCAGTGTAAATTGGACCGCACTAAAATGGTCTCCAATGCAATACGTGTTGTGATAAGCTTCTGTTTACATACATATTAGGTCATTTGTTTCTTGCATCGGGCGTTTATTTTATTTGCCATAAAATAGACTATTTTCTCGTTCAAATTTTGGAGTTTATCTCGAACTGGTTTCAATTTGAATACATCCTCTTAGTTGTGAATAATACATTCTCCTCTCCTGAAAGAAAGACGCAATTTTCTAAAACCACACATATCAGAAAAATTCAGGGAAATCAAGCTTAGTGAGACTTCACACAGTCCGGTATTGATTGAAATTAAGTAACGTTCCTCCAGCCTTCTTACACAGTGGACTGTCGATTTAGATGGCTACTTGGACAGTGTATCCGCACTCCAACCAACCAAACATTTTAGCCCACCCACGATATTAATATGTATGACCCCCTATCAGAATGATGATTCTGGTCCAGAGAGTCAAAACGTATAATATAATAAACAAATGCACACTGGATACAAGAGACCTATTGGGACATAAAATAACACCGTCTAGTTTCCTAGTAATGGATGCTCTCTCGCTCTCTCTCTCTCTCTCTCTCTCTCTCTCTCTCTCAAAGACACTCGTAAATGCTGCATGAAATAGGAGAAGGAAGTCAGCAAAATTTTAGTATGCTATTAATCTTTCTCGGGCGAATTTTCCACATTGATTTGCTTCAATGATCAAGGATCGTTCGCTTTTAAATATGACTTCCATAAGTGTCCGTATGGATCGTCTGATCTACGAGCAAAATGTCGGAACACAGTTATTAGTAATTATTTACGGTCGACGTCACTTGGTAGGAACATTATCCTTGGTTTCACACGAACGAAAAGGGGATAGGGGAAGAGGAGGATGAAGATGTGCTCCTTCTGACTCGTTGAACCAATTACGCGCAGTTTGCATCGTAAAGTTCTGATAATCCCTTCACTTCCGTAGTTTTATTTCAAGTTCATAATCGTTGTTTGGAAAGAACTGCTGACTGTCTGTCGGATCCCACACTTGGAGGAAGTCAACGTGAGCGTGGATAAAATGGTTGGCTTTAAAGTTATCCGCTTTATTTAATTTAAATCCTAAATTTGCAGAAATGTACGTGATTGTAATGCTTGAAAGTCTTAAGACATTTGTGTGGCGTTTTTTTAAAATGGTACTTGAAAGAAAGAACGTCCGCTCCACTGAGTTTTCTTGAATCAGCAGGTTAGCGGAGGTACTTGGGGGAATGTGTTTTACCTTCAAAGTGGAAGGTTGTCGAAGGGGGGGGGGTTACGAAAGCGGTTTGAAATATGTAAAATAGAAATTAAAACTGAGTTTCTCTTTCTTGTATCATAGAGTCGGGAATATTAACTGCTGTGTGCATTTGAACGCGGTGTCGAAATTGGAGGCGTTTTTAATAACACCCCTGATGATCGCAACAGAAAAATTTTCAACTTAATACGTGTGTGCTAAGTTTCTCTTTTACACCAAACAAAAAAGAAATAATACTAAGTTGGCTTCTTTCATCTTTAAATCTAAGATCTTTGGGATTTTTCTGAGTACATTTTGCAAGGTCTTCGGAATAAAATAAAAAATAAAAAATCACAGTGACGTCATTTCGAAAAAAAAAACAGACAAGATCTTGAATTTATTTCGGTCTGACTCGATGAATGATTAACTCTGCGACATTCCTTTCAGCACGTGATTATTCTTCTGACTCTTCGTTATGGCATTGAACCTCATTGAGTTAATTCCACTGCATTTGATTGGATTGCATCAAAGTCTCTTGGGTACATTTCATCCGATTGCTTCTCCCACTGAGTTTTTCCATTAAGTTTCTTTGTCAGTCGCTTGTGAAGTCTTTTTCAGCTTTTCTACTAATATTTGGATTGCTACAATATTCTATCAATCTTCTTTTACTAACTGCACATGCGATTTATATAACTGTTGATGAGACTTCTTCGCATTCCTTTAGCCTTATGAACTACACAAACCAATACGGAATAATGTCTAAGGCAGAAAAATGACTTGGTCAGTTTTAATCCTTCTAAAACCTAGCTCTGCTTTATATCATTCTTAAAATCATTCTGTTTATATGATCTTACGTTTGATTTCTGCAGGACCACCAATCAAGAAGAAGATTTATCCCCCCCCCCCGTGTTTCCTCTTCGGTCCCGGATTGTATTTTACATCTTATGTAAAATCATAAGATGTATCTAAGCAATGTCTTGTTCTCCAGATCTGTCCAACAATAGAAATATTGCCGCAATATTTTGGAGACTCTTAACAACTTCTCTCTCTCTCTCCAATAGCTCTCTGCGTCTTTTCTCCATTTATCTACATAAACTGTTCATTTCAGAGTAAGTCATCCCTTCCGCTACTGTCTTACTGTGATCAACAACTAGACATCATCTCTTTCCACAGGCCAGTTCCGAGCCCACACTAGCAACACTTGCTGTTCCATTTCTTCCTGTTGCAACCATCTTATGGAATAAGCTATAAACGCGTATTTCCTCGCAAATACAATTTAAAAGCATTCGATAAAGGCATAAATAAATTTATCGCCTCTTTATAGAGCTGCTGCTTACAGGATATCGATGTATCACTAATTTTTATCATTTTACGGATGGATTTGTTATATCTCATACCTGTTTATTTGATTTCTTCTTTTAGTTTTTTTTTCGGAGAATATTTTACAATCTACAAAGTACAACGTTCTTTCGCTCATTAAAGATTTATAAGTGTAACCTTTTTCTTGTTTGTATTGTTGCTGTAAGTCATCAACTTGTATATATTCTTGAAGAAGTTGCTGTCTATACAATTTTGTATAATCTTCTTCTTACACATGTCGCACAATCTCGAATCCAGAAGTTTTCTATTAGAGGGACTTCTGGGGTGGCCTTTCCACAGTTCTGTTTTTTTTCTGTGTCCTCTCTATATGTTGCGACCAGCATGGAAAAGAAAATGGAATTTTTAGGTGGAAGTCTACGTGATATTTTTCAAATCATTCTTAAAAGAAGCAACAACATAACATTTGTATTTCTCGGGAATTCTAATACTTTTCGTAACGCAGTATATAAATTTCGCTGTTGGTTCTTGTGAACAAGAGATGCAAGGCTAAAGTCCCCAGTACAAAGTCGAGTATTATTTAAAATATATATATATATATAATTTGTACTTTCATAAATAGTATTAATGACCTTTTTTATAACTCGCTCACGCACATACATAGTTGGTTCCTTTATTTATTGTCTCATTTATTTCTCCCGCATGATGGGTAGCAATAAAGATTATTTAGCGCGCCTAACACGGCATCATAGCTAATTACATAACAACGGTGTTCTTCCATATCTCTTCCTTTAATATCTTGAACATTTTATGAGCTGTTGTTACGTTGAGTGCAAAGTGCTGAAAAGACGACATTCACTTCAAACAGTCCCATGAGATTTGTGAAGGTGCCAAAGGCTCTTTAATTATTTACAGAACTAATTGACAATACCATCCTTTCCACCTATAATAGTAATACATCCTTGACACTATTCATATCAATTTTTCATTGTTACAGGTATCGTTAATTTTGTACGATTCAAGTTCGACTTGTCCTTTTCAGAAACAGCAGGAAAATCAGTTGAGATTTGAACAGGTTGTTTGACGTAATTGTTGCAGTAATCACGTGATGAATCTGTTAATTATAGCATAGGATATGATTCTTTGTTGTTGGCACGCGCAGATTTGTGTGAAGTTGCATATTTCAATGGATTTCACCTCAGTAAATTTTGTTTGTTGTTTCTGGTATTGTTATTAGTGGATACAATAAAGAAACTGTTGCGGATCCAATAAGAGTGATTGGATAACCATTTATGTTTCTCTTGGGCTAAAGCTGTGCACAGTTAAAATATACTTTAGGTGGTATCTCATAAAGATAAAAGCGTTAAATGAACTTGCGGCATTACTCAGAAATTTATTAAAGTATAAAAAATGTTTTTGTTTCTAAAGGCTTCATCGTATTACTAGGGCGATGTTGCGACAGTTTATTTCTTTGGCATTAGTGCTAGAGAAACTAAGTGTATAGAAATTAATCGTTTTCAATACGCATATCGGTAATTCAATTATTCAATAAATTCCTGTTCCACACGCACACGACTCTACGAACGAACGATTGTTGGAAAATAAGACGAATTCTTTCTCGAACAATGAAACTGGGTTTTCTTACTTAAATACAAAATGATTGTCCCTTGTTAATGCGGATGTTCATCGCCTAATCCTCTGGATAGCTAGAACTACTGTAGCGGAGTAGTTTCATCGCGATATTTCCTCTTTAGTGGATAGGATTCGAAATTAGATTGAAAATGCCTGGGTTACAGTCCCATGTTTTAATTTCTGCAGAACAGACAAATCGGAACACGCAGCTTAAATTCACAACATATTGGTTTCTCAATCTTGGTTTCTGACTTCGTAATTCCAATCCAACCGTTTGACAAGTTTCGATGAAATTTGGCATAATGGTTATTCACTAAAATAGGTGTCGTTATTTCGAATTTTGGCATAAATGACTTTCATTACTAAACAGCTTATTGGGAGCAAAAAATACCTTAGTTAGCAATAATGTTTTTCATTTTAGCCTATTTTAATTGCCATATTGATTCCCGTTCAGTTTCGCATTTGGATTTACCATTTATTATAATATTCATTATAATATGAATACGGTCCCTTTTTTAAATTACACCTCTTATTCCTCTTATTATACTAATTGGCGAGATGTGTCTCGCTAATTAGTATAATATCTGGCTGATACCTATAGGGGAAATCTTGGAGCTCCAGAATTTTGTTTCTTAGCCATTTGCATTCCATGCAACGATCTGAAGAGAGGCTGGAATTAATTTGTTTCTATTCATCTATAAGTGCTGTGAGGATGGCTTGTGTTTCACGTAAGAATCTTTTAGTGGGGTTTGCTGAAGGGTTTGATAGGCTGAAGTCTTGTAGCATGTTTGTTAGAGAGGCAGTAGCAACAGCTGTCAGGTTTGTAGGTGCTGTTGGCTGATTCTGTTCTGGTGTTGACTTGTTTGAACGGGTCACATCAGCATAACTTTTTGTTTGCCTTTGGTATTCTCTATTTTTGAAGGCCTCTGATTTTTGTGGCCGCTGAGTCTCCTGCTCTAGTGCATGGGCCTCTGGTATTCGTGTATTAGAGGAAGAAGACTAAACAGTCTTCCTCCTAAACTTGTCTCCAGCGGTCTGTTCTTCGGGTGTTGAATACATCCCTTATAGTTGGCTCTGGATGAGGGCCACCGCAGTTGGCATATTTAGCGAGGTGGTTTTCGGCTTTGTACCGATATTGGTTAGGTGGCTATCCCCACATTTCAGACATTTAAACTCAGCTTTACACAGTTTTTGGGGCGGCCAAACTTTTGGCACCTGTGGCATTGCCCAGAAGATGCCCTTTTCCGGAGTGGTGTGATGATGAGTCCGCAGATTGATTTTAAGTTGTGAATATTTTTGTATATGTTGTGGATCTCTACAAGGACTAACTCCCATGCCGTTAGTCCTTGTAGAGATCCACAACGCTGGAGAACCCTCCCCAGAGACTCAAAGTGCTCTCTCAGGGCAAAATCCTCGAAATCACGCCCACCCTCACCGGGAGCAAAATTTCGGAAGAAACCTAAGAGAGCGAAACTCTCGAAACATCCCATTTTAGTCGCCTCTTAGGACATGAATGGGTGATGCTATTCTTGGCCCGGCCACCACACGGGGTACAAGCACATTTCCTCTGCCTATTTATAGAAACTACATTTAAGAAAATCACTAGTGTATATGTTTACGTGCAATTTTGGAGCTTATAGAATCTAAATATTATTAAAATTTACTTCTTCTCGATGCCTTTTAAATATGCCATTCTGTGATATTTGTTTTCTTTTGTAATTGAAGTTTTTGAGCAAACGGTATCAGAAAAAGAGGAAAACAAATTCCTTCAAGTTCGTGCTATCTTTTATTAATATAACACTGCTAAGTCAGTTCACGTATAAAATACATTTTAACTTTGTAGTTTCACAGCATGTTTATGATTTTATCTGATATCAGCATTAAACTATAGTTGCAAACGGTTCCGGTTTATGATGAACATAAGGAGCACAGAGAGAGAGAGAGAGAGAGAGAGAGAGAGAGAGAGACACAAACTGTGTAACATTGGTTTTGATTTAAAGCCAGTAATCCACTTAACCTTTATCCCTGTTGTATCGTAAATCTTTGGAGAAGAGAATGGATATAAAATGGATGCAATCGATTTAACATCAAATTCTCGTGCGTTGTGGAGGTTGAACCCCCATGCTCGCAGGCTCTTTTTTGTCCCGTGAATAAATAGCCCCTTTGATCCTACTTTCGTTTATATTGCGAAACCACTATGGAGTTCGATATATCAAAACTTGAGAATAACCATTTAAGTCCACATTTCTTACGTGGAAATCATGTTAGTCTGATCGTACTCCATATTAATATACGTGGAGTTTAAGATTTTACAACGAAATACTTTTAAAAATATTCATTTATCTGTAAAAAATATGTATTATTATAAGACAAATAAATGTATATTTTGGGAAAACTTATTTAGAAAACTTGATAGTACTGAGCAGGTCGATACTCTTCATAGATTGGCATAAAATGTGAAAAATGAAATAAATAAATAAATACTTCAAACTACGCTGTAAAAAATACATTATCTGTTATACCAACAACATCAGCGCTAATAAAATATTCCCCCCCTCTAGATTTTGATTCAGATATGACGATATGCTACTTCGTTTTTACATGCCTAAAATAAATTGCATTCTAATCGCACGCCATATTGGAAATAATGCGGAAGGATTTCTGGCTTTAGACCGTGCATCATGTTATTGTCGTCCGTGGTATTATGACACCTCAATCAGATTCCAAATAATGAATACTCGAATGGCGCCCCCAAGTGGGAAGATTTTCATACTTTCTTTTTTTTTTAAATCACACTATGGTCATCATTCTCCTGACCGAGTTACAGAAATAATTTTTGCTTGAATTTAAATTTCTAAACGGCATTCAACTTAAAATCCTCGCCATAGTCTAATCGTTGATTCTTCAAGTGCGCCATGAAAACCTAAAACCAAAAGCCTAGCAGGTCACAAATGACTTAAAATAAAATCTCCAACTTCACTTTGCCCTATAGACCAGCATATTCGCACCCGTTATGCGATGCCCGCCCGCGCAAGTAGGCCATTCTCGGATACGCAGGAAATCGAGTTGTAACGCAAAATCATAAATGACTGCGAAACTTGTGTATGAGAAATGGAATTTTTTTTATCTAGAAAATCACGGACTTCGGTAATTAATCTGAACCCTAAGGACCTCTTATCTGTCAGAGAACCGTTCGCCCGAATTTTATTTCAACTTTCCGGAGACTACACTTATCTGAACTCTCATGCAAATGGTTGGAAGTTCACATCAGGTGGTCGTTGGTAACTTTGCACGAGGATGAATCAATGATAGTCAAACAACTTTGAAGCAGTCAGCAAAAACGTTAGCAATTTTAATAATAATAAATAATAAAAATTTAGATAACGAAAGCCTTTTTATACGGTCTTTCGATAACAATGGTTTCCTCTCTCTCTCTCTCTCTCTCTCACATGTAAATACGTATTCGCCTGTTAATTATTTGTTTTGAGGGAGAGTAATTTGACTAATTAGAAGAAAAAACTCATCACGAACATTCAACTCACTTTTCACTCGGATGTCAGTTCCATGTTACTCGAAACAGAATCTCTTGTTTTTGTGGTAATGCAGTGTATACAATTGCACAGACGTTACTCTCTTCTTGTATTCAAACATATACCAATAGGCACACACACACACATCGAAAATCTCAACAGAAGAAAATCTCTGATCCGAAGGTTGATATTCGTTAGTTTTCAGCGCGTAATATGTGCATTATGATTACCCGATAAAACATAAAATACCAATGAATTTTGCACTGTTATAATATGAAGCTATTTCGTAAAACGAAATAATGGTGAAGAGAGTATTCGTTCTTTAGAAAGCAAATAAACGATTGTATATTTATTTTAAAGAAAAAAATATTTAAAAAAATAAATATTTTCTTAAAAATAAGAATCAAAGCAGTTGAACAGTCCAAAGGCCTTATTTAATAATTGTGATTAAAACGATGAAAGTTTGCGTTGGGAAATTGTGAGAGTAAATCATGTATTGTATTAGCTTCCTATAACACTGGAAAGAGGAGGGGGGGAAAGGTTGACAGAAACCCCTTTCCATTGACTAAGTTTTATAGCAGGAAGGCGGCACCGTGTAATGCACGCGGTTCTCTGACATTTTTGCATGATGGAGAACTTTCTTTCAAATCTCCATCAGTATCTTATAATCCTCCGAATGTTCTTCATCTTTTGGACAGCCGCAAAGCCGGGTGATTACGAAACCCTTCCCACACACGCACACGTTCTAAATCCCTTAATAGGTAGGCTGTTTATTTAAATCGTAACAATCCCTTCCCGGCCACAATGAATTAATGTACGTGAATACAAAATAGGGTCATCAATCCACGAAGGTTTAATTTTTTTTTAAAAGTTGGTAAACAATTTTTCTTACAATGAGTAGTCTTATACAAAGACCTTTGAAAAGGACAGAGAAAAGACTTTTTATTTTTATTTTCAAGTTCTGAAATCTAAATAAGATATTTAATCAAATAAGTTTGCTTCTCTTTTTGGCAAAATAAACTCGAAATATTGGATGACTTTCTTATAAATTAGCTAACTGTTTTCATTTTAATTGTTTCATGATGATCAACATAATTTCGGCTGCAAATTACTCGTGACTATCTAGAATATTATTTACAGTGAAAATGAGCTAAGCCTACTAATTCAGAAATATAAAGAAACACATCTACGAGTATTTTGGAGTGAAGGCATCATGGTAAAGGTTCCTGCTGATGACAATTATTTCTAATAATTGATGGAATTAGTTTTTTAACTGGTCAATAATTAGCCCATACCAAACAGAACAGCTTGATTACAGTCTTTCAAAGACTGAGTTACTCACTCGTTACTCACTTCGACGTGTTTTTCATACGATCTTTGCCTTCACTATAAAAATCCGCCAAAAAATCTCAATAACAAAGCAAACACCACTTCCTCATCGAAATTAGTTTGAGTTCAAACCACTTTCTAAACAGATTTTCGATATCTTAAGCGAGTAAATAGATGACAGCTCTTTACACACCACTTAATTCCCAAAAGGAATTGGGAAGAATGTTTTAGCCTTACATTTTGGAAATGGGGAGACATTCAGACATCAAGTCTTTTCATCAGCGATAGTCGAGTTTATTTCTGCCGACAATTCATACATTTACAGGTCACGCGAGTACCCACAACCTTCGCCATCTTGAGTTCCTACCGCTAACTGGTATTATTAGCATTGTGTCAAAAAGTGTAAATACCACAATCGAATTTTCTTGCCTGTAATAAAGACAGACTAAGTCGGGAACAGGCGGAAAACGCCTAGAAAAAAGTTTTTTTCTAATCAGTTTATCACAGTAAAACATATCCAAGTCATTTCACTATCGATCCAACGTTATCACAGTCATCATAAATCACTTCAATAACACAGTAAACCGTAGTGTGAGATAAAATGAATAGATAATTTGTGCAGAGTGTAACACGAAGCAGTATAAAACACGACTGGAGTGTGAAAGTTCTCCTGAGATTTTAAGATAGTCTCCATTTGCATTTCTTTTCTAAGTCTAAGAGATGGTTTAAACCGATTAAAAATGCAACATTTTCACAAATAATGAAATATAATAAAAAAATCCTATGAATTTCTCTTAATATCAAAACAGAAATTGATGGAACTGAACTGTTTTTGCCTCTCATAAATTGACGTGTGAAACGATTTGTTTGAAGCGCCTGATGAAGTAGCTAATGTCCGATGGGAAAACAGTTCTTCCTTTTGGCCATATTAATATTCAAAATGTTTTTCAAGCATTTTGCAATATTAAAATAACAGGGGATATATTTTAATGTTTTCCAAGGATAGTTTAGAGTAAATGATACTTAAGATACCAGGGATACACGAGTAAATGATGGATTACTCGGTACTGGATCTCCGTGTGTTGTCCATTTAATGTAAGCCTTGCTTAGCCATTGTTCGTATTCTTCCATGTATACGAAATCATCACCCTCATCATCCTATGGAAGTAGGGTTTGCTTTAAAACTGTATTCGCTCGCTAGTTTATCTTATTTCGAGTTAAATACCTCTTCTGCGTATTGCAGCGAATAGCCAGATTGGCTCGGACTGAGATTCTAATTCTGATATTTGTTCCCTTTCCCAACCCTTGAGTTAATATAATAAGCAAACTAATTACATCAAACTCAATCAACCAATGTATTACTTGACTCCGTGGACTTACGCAACATAATACCGACCATCCATTATTGTTATTAGCATTATCTGAGCCTCTTGTAGAAGCGTGCCTGGAGAAGCTGTTTACTCTCGTGTAGCTACTTTGTCTATGTCATGTAGACTTTAATTGTCAAGTTTCGGTATCGTGCAAGCTACAGTCATATCGTTTATGTATATCTTGCTTAAAATGACAGCGAAAGTAACGAAGCATTGTATGATTCTCGATGTCACTGTTTATGTAATCCTTGTTTTTGTAGTAAGCCTAAAATCTTTTTAATAGCATAGAGAGAATATGATTGGCTAATCAACGTCATAATTGACCAATCATGAATTTTAGGCTATTATAACAAACACTTGACTTCTCAACGCTCAAAATCATTTACTTTATGGACGGAGTCAAACTCCTTTTCTCCATACCTAAAGACAGATCCTAACTATATTTCGTAGATGTCATGTACGAGATTAGATTTAGTAAATAATAAAATTAAAGTTAAGCACTAACTTCTGTTTAATTAATTTAAGTAAATATCTACTGAAAACGGTGAATATAAAATGGCTACGGAATATTGCGAAGTTCTTGGTTAGCAGAAAAGCGGCAAGCATCGCCGAACTAATCACACTTAATCCTTGCCTTCGCCAATAAACTAATTAATTAATATTATACAGAATACTCGCATCCTCGCTAGCTTAGAATAAAAGTCTATCTTGTTTTACTACGGTGAAAATCATAGCGGTAAAGCTGCAGGTTTTAAACAAAAGATAAAACTTATCAAGCATGAAGACATTATGCGTAGATGCAAGATTTCGCAAGGAATCTCGTTAACTGTGAACTTTTTTTTTTTGGACTCGTGCTGAACTTTCGGAGGAGTGATAGATCGATTAACCTATTTCGGAAAGATATCCAGATGGTAATGGTAGGTATTCGAAGTTGGGGAAAAAGTATGAGGCAGCGCAGTTACGGAGGGCGAATATGACTGATTAGTGTTCCAATCTACACTCATTACTTCCACTTAAAGGTCTTTTTTTCTTTTTGAGTCTCTCTCTCTCAATGAAGGTGTAATACCTTCTTGTGTGTCGATTCTAGTTTATTTTATTTTATTATCGAAGGTGAAATGTGTATATCGAGATGCATTTACGATCATGAAAAGAGAGTCACAGACTTGGTGGTTTCTTGATTGCGCATGCACCGATTGCAAACAAGACCATAAGTTAAAATTGTCAGTTTTATTGAGACAAACGTATCACTGTTTTTTTTTAAAAAAAACAAATAAGCCACTCCAAGTAGATGTGCGAGAGAATTCTAGTTGGTCCACATAAAACAATTTTCTGATTAGGCTGGATTAAATTTGTTTTGGGGAACGCGTTGAGCTACATTCTCCACTGTTCGCCTCTACTCAAGCTGGCGAGTAATTACTTGAAGAAGCTGATTTCTCTGACTTTTTTTTTATTCACCTTGATGAAGACCGCTTCAGATGTAAAGTCGGGCGTGGCAATTTGAAAACAGATTTGCAAAGTTTATCTTTTTTTTTAGCCCTGTTCTGATAATTTATGATTACTGAAAATTGGAGAAAGTAACATATTTCTGATCGAATCTTGTATAAAACATTGACGTCATGCATCTTGACAGTTATGTCAAAAAGTGAAGCTGCCTTCGCTGTGGGATGCCCTTCACCTTTGAAAGGCATCTGCTTATAAAGTAGAGGGTTCCGAAGAAAGATATCTCTGGTATGTTTCTATGCCCACCTCCTTCGTGGGATTAATAGATACCAAACGTTGACTTCTCTTTTGAAGAGGTGGACAGGGTGGAGTGTGATAGCAAGCTGATTTTATTAGATATTAGATTTCTGAATGCATTTTATGATGAATCGGAAATGCAGTCACTATTCAAGTGAGTACAGATTTAGTCTACATTGGATGTATTACATGCCTCCTCCGCTGCATATACTGCAGCGGAGGAGGTTGCTGTTTCGCTGATGAGTAGAACTCTTCATCTAATGGATGCGGAGATCTTTTCTCGGGTTCATTTTCCTAGTATTCGCTCGAAGCTCCGAAGTGCTGGGTTCCAGTTATTCTTGCTGATATTAGAATATTTTTCCCAAATTGATTACAAAATATTTGTTCCTGTCGTCACACCAGAAATAGGAAAGTCGGTTCTTCCTTTCCAGTTACCACATGTAATTTTGTGGGTTTAGTTTGGCTTCTAAGTCTGCCTGATATAGCTGATACGGTGGGTGGATGGCGACAAGACCACAGTGGTGACACATATCATCGGCATACACTCAAGATTACTAGTTGGTGAGAACTGGGCGACAAGGAGCTTTTCTGAGTACAGTTTATTTTTAAACTGAAGTAGGAATTGTGGTATACAATCCTGATAACGTTAACGTGGATTATGCTGGAGCCGAAATGATATGTTTGTTTTTTCGCAAGCATTTGAACAAGTAGGGGATATGCTGAATGCAGTCAAAGGCCTTCTCCTGATTGATACAAAGCATATGATTTCGCTGTTTAGATTGGGATTCCTGTCGTTTCTGTAATCAGGCGCATGTTGTCGCGGATGGATCTGCTGGACATATCATAGCTCAGGCATTTGTCTGTTATAATATAATATAATACAGAAACCTAGTCTTTGTCTATTAGATCAAACAAGAACCAATTTACTTGGAATATCCTATAAATAAAGGAAAATTGAAAATGATGCCTTTCTCATTGGCATTATTGTATACAAATAGCATTTATCATCATAACCTTTGGATCTAGAGGTTTTTTTTTTTAGTTATGTGCTGTAGACATTATTTTATTGTGTCTAATCTTGCTAATAAAATAGTTACGTTGCCTGTTTGTTGACGGAAAGGAGTGCGTACTTGGTCTCCAACCACCAAGCTACAGGTTCGAATCCCGCTGTCGGTATGGAGACTTTGTAAAGATTGGAAAGGAAAAAAGCTCATGTTTGGTGGTGTGTAGACCAGATTTTTATTTTTCTGAACATTTATCCCCATTTGACTTGGCTTAAAAAATTGATTTTAATAATTTGATAAATGCCAAGCTACATTAAATTCTATCAGGCTACGATGAATTATTATTATCATTTCAATATGTTTTTGGCAAGAGTGGGGGGAGGGGGGATATTGTCGATCAGTCTTGAACGCGGTACTGGTTTAATAACGGAAATTCCTTGAGTGAAGCGAACCTGCCGTACGAAATCGATGTCAGAACGCTCTTGTAATTGTTTACACGCCAATGCAGGTCGAAATTATCCAGCGTTCAATTTTCGATTGATTGTCGGTATTTCTCTTGTTTTTTTGAGAGAACTATCAAGAAATCAAAAAAAAAAGTATCTCAAATGTTATCCCCCAAACTTCTATCAAATTTTGGCTTTGTACCTTTGATACTTTTAAATAGTTTCTGTAAATGAAGATGAATAATTGATCATCAATCATCCCTACCAGTCACATAAATCTGCAAACTATTTCTTCATCACAGCTGCAGTTGGGTCGGATTGGCTACGAATTACTGTCGGAGTAATTACAGTCCAGCTGTTTGTCTTCTGCTGGTTTGTTTGAATTGGGGGACGAAAAACTCAAATTTCCAGAAGGAAATCCTCACCACGTCCACATGAGACCAGCTAACTCACCTTCGGTCGAATAAAACCCTTATGAAGGTTCTTTTCGCTATCTTCCTTTCGCAAGATAGCAACTGCGCCTTCGCCAGAGAAAGCAAATGAATTTTTACTAAAATCCTTCAAAGCGAAGGTAAAAAGCCACATTCTCATCACCACGATGAGAAGCTCAGTACCCTTTGACCTTTTCCATTCCAACCCACTTTGAAAATGAACATCAAAGATGTTAATTTTCAAAGTGGGTTGGAATGGAGAAATTCAGAGAACGTCAGAAAACTGAAGTTCTCTGAATTTACTTCGCGTTTGAGTAAAAAATTAATGATCGGAACTCTCTGCAGATTGATGGTTTAGTTAACTGTTCAGACCCAGATGACACTATCTGGGAGTAAATGGGAGTTCCTGAGGCCTCCAGGGAAGGAGTGCTCCGGGATGGCTGTCATTAGCGATATGATGTACAGTCTGCACAGCACGCAAAGAGACGGATGTGAAATTCCCCACAGATGTGGTCACAACGGCCTCGTAGCGGAAGTGTGTGAATTTGCACTAAGATTGGATTCCACTTTTTTTTCAAGTTATACATCCGGTGATCTGTAGTCGCACGCAGTATTCTTATTAAATAATCCCTCTCTCTTCCAAATTACACATGTAGACGGAAAGTTTTTTAAAACACGATCGAATAAAGAAATCCGCTGGAGATTTCCACTTACAACCGACTACTTATTTCTAATTTCCAAAATAGATTATTCAACGTTCATCTCCCAGTTTCAAACATTTCAACAAAATCGTCGGAAATGTAATTACGAAGCTTTAATTGTGATCACGAACACGTCATTAAACCGCGCAAGAATTCTTTTCATTTTTACAAAACCGATTTAATTTAATTTGACGGAAAACAGGAAGGGAATTATCCTCTCCTGGGTCTCTCCCTCTCTCTCTCTCCACACTCGCTTCTCTGTTAGTACATCGTAATTAAAATCGAGATGAAAGTAACCTAATATTAGATAATAAGCTGCTACTGTGTTCTTACTACGATGCACGTCTCATCCGACACGGGTATTAAGTTCCGAACAACCCTCGCTCGAAAGATGGCGACCACAATTATCATGCGTGTGGGGGAGCTTCGGAAAAAAGAAACTTTCGTCGTGTGATCGGAGGAGCGACGAACGAACTTGGCGAAAAGAAATGAATCACCAACACACCCCGTAGAGGAGGACGCATGTGCGATGTGCAGCGAGACAAGAGCGGATGCTCAGTTTTGCGAGTCAAATGTTGATGGATGGGTTTAGCGGCAAAGGCGATGCATTGTGCAAGAAATCGTCTTTTTTTTCCGGAGATTTTTTTGGCTTACGCGACGAATTATCTGTGGTGACGGTGATCATATCGTTTGCTCCTTTTTTCTCTTTCTTTTTCTTCCGTGCATTTGCGTGACATGTAAAGAATTATCGCCTGAAGAAAACGAGAAAGGAATGCATCCAAGATGGTGCCTTTCCTCCCACAAAATCTCGGATAACGCAAGCGATATCACACGACTCCGACGAGAGTGGTTGAGCCGAATCGGAATGGTCATCGTAGCACGTGGATTTCATAGGAAATGGCTAAAAGTTCAGCTTTAAGAATGGGTGATCGTCGTCGTTCGTCCATCAACCCGTCTGTCAGTTACGGATTGCGACTGACCTTCAATGGATTACATTTGATTCGTCTCCATCAGCTGCAGAAATTATCTCAGATTTTAATAGGGTTGTGTAGTGGAAAATGAAACTTATAGAAATCATGCGACCTCAGATAAATACTTCCGCGCAATCTCGAGTCTGAAATAGTTACGGAGCCCCCATACAGAGCGCAGAAGAAAAGAAAAACGTACAAAAATCTTTCTTTATGGATAACTGAGGTCCTCTGGGCCCACTTCCGGAAAGGAGAGGACTCCATAATGCTCTAATAATTCTTAATAAAATATCTTATACAAGTATAAGATATTTTATTAGAATTCTCTTGGGACAATACTTGCCTTAGATTATATTATTTATTTTTCCATTCATTCTCTTTTTTTTTTTTTTTTTTCCCCTCTGTGTGTATCTGATGAGCAATAAAATTGAACTAAAGTATTCCCACCAACAGAGTGTCAGTGTTTAAAGATTTAAGTGTACGCTTTAAAATTAAAGAAAAGTTCGCATTTGGCACGTGAATGCTGTAGAACCTAGGTGCTTTGAATATGATGGTACGCATTGATTTCTTTTGAATCACATTCTGTATTGTCCGTTTGGTTACATTTATTATTTTTGAAGACCACAGATATCCTTGTGTGATAGTCTTGTTGATAACGGATTAAATGAAAACAAGCATAAGCTAAAAATGAGAGTGATATGCTAAATCGCAAATATTATATATTATAGGAGAAAAAGAATGGAAGAACTAAAACAGAAAAAATCCACTCTTAAAGCGCATTTAATACTTTAAAGAAATTTAACAAAATATGCTTAAATCCTTAAAAGGACTGGCTTAAAGGGGCGAAGCAAGAATGCTTTTCATCTTCTCCGTTATCTGTAGAGGACAGTGTAGGGATAAGGTGTTATTGAGCTATTAAAGCTCTGATCATGGCAGGAGGGTAACAGCAAAAGCCGAGCCTCAGCTAGAACTTCATTGGCTACAGAATTGCCATCCATTACCCTCCAAGGATATTGGATTGAATTAATCAATCGTTGTTTTTTTTTTTAACAAAATATTTAAAATTTGTTAATACTAATAAAAAAACTATCGAAATCTTTTTATGGTTTATTTTAAGGTTTCTAGATTTCACATTGATTTTCTATTTAATGGCTATATATTTAATTAAATTCTTTAATTAAATATAATAATGAATTTTTTTATATATTTAGCAATCTTTTATGATTAAGATATGTATTCAAGTTAAAATGCACGATGGACAAATCTACTATGTGGGACTTTTCCTACGACCAATCTCTCCAAATTTTATCGTTAATGAATTGACAACATGAATTTTTGCTTTCTTTTCGTACACGTTCTGTATGAAGTGATTCTTCTGCTTGTCGAAAACATCTTTTTTGACGGAAATTTTTTTTATTGTAAAAGTGAACGGATGATGTATGCGTTGTCAGCACTAAAACGCAGACATCTTCCAAGTTACAAAGCGTGAACAATGCTGTTCATGCGTATCTTTATTGCTATAGAAAGACAATCAAGTCGTGTTACCCTCAAAAAACGTGAAATGCATCGAAAGTTAAGAATTTTAAACAAAAATGAAAAAAAAAAAAAACGATTTTCTTGCTATCTTCCGGTAACTTTGCATCTCAGAGAGTTGTAATGACATGAGGGCTATTCTACACTGTTTTTGAAAACTAAAAAGGGGTCCAAAATATATTTTAGAGAAGAGAAAAATGAAGATATTAATATCCTTCAGTTAACTGTTTAGATTTTCGTTTTAACATTTCGGTGTGACGGAATACTTTTAATTTTTCCCTTTTATTTTATAAATCAGAGTTTAAAATGAATATTTTCTATGGATTGCTCAATTCATACAAAATATTCATTATTATCTTTAATTATTTATCTCGACTAACGTCATTAGAACCAATAATAATGTGAAATCTATTTTTGTTTGAGACACCTTACACATTTTTTAATAATTATTTTATAAATTAAATTGCTCAAATTTTTAACGTAAGCGAGAGGAAAGAAGAAGAGTCCTTTTTAGGACTTCCAAGGTAGACAATGATGCTGTAGCCAATGAAGTTTCAACTGAGGCTTGGCTATTGCCGTTTCCCAGTCATGACTAGAGCTTTTAGCTCAATAACACCCCATCCACACAGAGATTTTCTTCATTCAGATGACGGAAAAAGAGTCAAGGATTCAGTCCATCTCCCAGTTCTTTTAAGAACTTTAACGTAAGCACAAAGTCCTAAAAATAACTGAAATAAATTTTATTTTATAAAATAGTATTATTATTAAGAAATAATAAATAAAAAATAGTATCATTATTACGAAATATTGTGGAATTTCTAATGACCTGGGAGTGGTTTTTCATCTTAAAAATAATCAACTTCTGGGAACGCAAAATTAGTTTCATACTTACAATCACAGAGCATCAATTCAAATTATCTGACCATTTAGCTAATTTTTTTGTCATCGATATGTTTCTACTGTCACAAATCTTATTATAGTCACAGTTTTATTTTATTAATTTGTCTTTGCTTTTCATAATTGGTTGAAGAAATATGCTAACTACCTATTATGTATATTCACAATACACGAATGGTTGCAAAACCTGTAGCTCAACAATACGGTGTTGGACTACAGGTTTTTGTGGGCTACCCTAAAACCCTCCTGTGTATATGAACTGCATTTATATTGTAATTCTTTGAATAAAATAAATATTAATTATTGTTTTTTTATAACAGTGCCAGGAAACTGAATGACTTTACTTTGTGTTCAAATCAAATCATTTATATACTCTAAAGATACCTGTCATAAAAGTGAAATTAAAAATATTAATTACTTGTGTATTAAATTACAAATAACTCTAAATTAACCCTTTAAAAAATGCGAATGTCAAGTTGAAATTAATTTTTCATCACGTTTGTGTTCAAATATTTCTAGAAAGAATTCTGATCGCGTTCGACTCCCAGATGTAAAACTATCTCGTGTTATAAAAACCTATTTATTATGGTATGTGTATGTTGAAAGGTAGCAATGGACCGTATTTTCTTTCTTTTTTTTTCTTGTGGTTGTGTGTGTGTGTTTGGGCATGCGTGCGTGCGATGCATGGAAGCACAGCCTAAGCCGTATTTCATTTTTATCTCTCATGTTCTTTTTTTTTCGTTCAGCCAAAGAAAAGGGTGAAACGTACTTAGATGTTCTTTATCTTCTCCTATGTGGTACAAGATCATTTACGTGTGGAATACTCTCGAACAGGGAGAATGTTCCGGAAAATACTGATTTAGTTACACAAGAGAAATAAAGAAAGAAATAAAATACTTATTGTCAAATAATATCTAGTTTCTAACCTTTTTTATTCTTTTTTACGTTATTGTAGCACACCAGAAAATATTTCAATGTGTAACATTTAATAATTAAAAGATTATTAATAAAAATAGGTGTATTGATATTGTTGTTATAATTAAACCTAAATCTTTATTTTTCTTTCTTTTTTTCATTTTTTTAGTTTATATATTTTAGAAGCATAATTTTGCTTTGCCTAATTTTGCCGTCAACTAGGGTCTGGTTGAAATATGTCTACCAACAAGAACTCCTTAACTACAGCTATTTTAATATTTTATATTATTCAAATATTTCTTTATTATTGTGGAATATGTCATGTTAAGGTGTGTGTGTGTGTGTGTGTGTGTGTGTGTGTGTGTGTGTGTGTGTGTGTGTGTGTGTGTGTGTGTGTGTGATACTTGGTAATTTGTGATTTTTATAGTTAGTTGAGGCTAAAAATAATTCATTTAAAATGAGGCAATCATAAGTTACAGCAGAAAATTACAAAGCCTAATGCATTATGTACACAGCTAACGCAGTTGCAAAGCATGGAATAGCATAAAGTCGTACATTGCCTTCATCCATTTCGGATGTTTTAAAGAAACAAAGAAAATATTGCTTAGTGGAGTTTTTAATAATGACTACTTGTTTTTGTATTCTACGTCTTGACTGTTTTCAGCAAGATGTAACGGTGAAGTGCTTATATATTAATTTATAAATTAAAATTTGAAAATATAGAAATAAAATATTAGAAAGTATTAATTAGCGCTAGAATAAATAAAAATTTCAGTTAATAACTAAGGATTTAATTCAATGAAAGAAAGACAATGACAAACCTTTCTATAAATTATATCAGCTCTAAACAATTGCAAAGTGACAATGAACCGGATCAATTGACCGTGAGATGCGATTGATTCATTCAATCCAATACAGAATTGCCATCCCTTACCCTTGGAGGGTAAGGGATGGCAATTCTGTAGCCAATGAAGTTCTTACTGAGGCTCGGCTATTGCTGTTACCCTCCTGCCATGATCACAGCCTTAATTGCTCAATAACACCTTATCCCTACACTGTCCTCGACAGATAACGGGGAACATGAAAAGCATTCTTGCTTCGCCCCTTTAAGCCAGTCCTTATAAGGACTAATGTCTACGGTGAAAGAGGAGGATTAGGTGATAGTCCTTTTTAGGACTTCCAGGCTAACGAATTGCAATGCTGTAGCTAATGAAGTTTTAACTGAAGCTCGGCTTTTACCGTTACCCAGCCATGACTAGAACTATTAGCTCAATAACACCCTATCCACACAGATTTTCTTCATTCAGATGACGGGATGAAGAGTCAAGGACTCAGTCCATCTCCCAGTTCTTTTAAGAACTTTAAGAATGTCTGCGGTTAGGTTCTGGATGAATCAATCGACCGTAAGATGCGGTGATTAATATCATGGCAGGAGGGTAACAGCAATAGCCGAGCCTCAGTTAGAACTTCATTGGCTACCGCATTGCCATCCATTACCCTCCAAGGGTATTAATCACCGCATCTTACGGTCGATTCCATTCTCCTTTCCGCACACGTTAGTCCTTATAAGGACTGGCTTAAAGGGGCGAAGCAAGAATGCTTTTCATCTTCCCCGTTATCTGTAGAAGACAGTGTAGGGATAAGGTGTTATTGAGCTATTAAAGTTCTGATCATGGCAGGAGGGTAACAGCAATAGCCGTATCTCAGTTAGAACTTCATTGGCTACAGCAACGCCATCCATTACCCTCCAAGGGCATTGGATTGAATGAATCAATCACCGCATCTCATATTGAGCTTTAATTGCTCAATAACACCTTATCCTTACACTGTCCTCTACAGATAACGGGGAAGATGAAAAGCATTCTTGCTTCGCCCACTTTAAGCCAGTCCTTATAAGGACTAACGTTTGCGGTTCTTTGGCCAGTCCTGATGGAAGGAACATCCCAGTCCTCTTTAGGACTTCCAGGGTAGCGGATGGCAATGCTGTAGCCAATGAAGTTTTAACTGAGGCTTGGCTAATGCCGTTATTCAGCCATGACTAGAACTATTAGCTCAATAACACTCCATCCACACAGATTTTCTTCATTCAGATGACGGGATAAAGAGTCAAGGACTCAGTCCATCGCCCAGTTCTTTTTAGAACTTTAGATTAACGTGTGCGAGATTACAGCATCTGATTGGATTACGGAGATAGTGATGTCCTCGGTCAGTTTTGGAATTGTGGTGCGTTTATTATATTATATTATGTGTCTTGAAGAGCATGCAATTTTTGATTCAGTGCTCTTGCCAAAACAGTACAAAGTCCTGTAGCAGTGCCGGTAAGACTACAACTGCACGGTAAGCGTGGTTTTTTTTTTAAGATTCTTCACACTGATAATCATGGAAAAACAGCTAAATGAGACAATATTCGAGGAGATATATAAAAAATTTATAAGACTAGGTGAACTACTTAACAACAATTGGCCGGGAAAAGTGAAATTGTACGACACGTTCCTCCCGGAAAGTGTCACAGACGTTGTCGTAGAAGATCAATTAGAATCGGTGCCTTCTACTCCTTCAGACTTTGTAGACGTGCCAGCACGGAAAAAACGAAGAACAACAGAAGAACCGCACAATGACAATAATGAAATGGAACAGGATTCTCAGGGTTCGGACGCCGCTATTTCTTCCAAAGAAAAGATGCCTCCGATCATCCTTAGAGGAAAAGCAGAAGTGGGCAACTTTAAGATCCACAATGTCCAATCTGCACATTGGCTTCATTAAGGACAAAAACATGGACGAAGGCATAAAGATCCAGCCAGCAACAGACTATAGAAGGTTGACCAAAGAACTGGACGACAGAGGCATGCAGTATCATACCTTTGCGCTCATCTCCGAAAAAAACTTGAAAGTGGTCCTTCGTGGTGTCTGTGAAGACACAGCAGAAATAGCTGCTGACCTGAAATCTCAGGATCTGCCTCCAGTCAAGATCAGCAGAATGAACAAAGCAGACAAGACTCCCATGCCATTAGTCCTAGTTGAGATTCATAAAACACATAAGTATATCTACAACTTAAAAACAGTCTGTGGTCTCATCGTCACACCAGAACCACTCCGGAAAAGATCATCTTCTGGGAAGAGCCACAGGTTCCAGAAGTTTGGCCATGCCCAGAATCTATGTAGAGCAGAATATAGATGTTTGAAATGTGGGGACAGCCACCCAACCAATACCTGCACAAAGCCGAGGACCACCTATACCAAATGTGCCAACTGCAGTGTCCCCTCATCCTGCGAACTACAAAGGATGTCTCAGCACCCAAAGAACAGACGGATGGAGGTAGTCAATCAGCCCTCCTCCTACAGTATAAGAACAACAGAGGCCCAGGCATCAAAACCGGAGACTCAGCGGGCCACAGATGGAGACCTCCAAGAATAGAGACACCCAAAATCAAACAAGAAGTCATGCCGATGTGACCAGTACAAATAGACCAATACCAGAACAAAATCAACCAACAGCACCTACAAATCTCTAACAGCTGTTATTACGGCCTCACTAGCAAACATGCTACAAACTTTTAGCCTATCAAACCCTACTGAAACCTCCACTAAAAGATTTCTTCGTGAACCGCAGGTCATCCTCACAGCTCTCATAAATGAATAGTAACAAACTCATTCCAGCATCTCTTCAGATAGTTGCTTGGAATGCAAATAGCCTCAAAAATAAAATTCTGGAACTCCGACACTTCACATCTAGGTATCAACCAGATGTTATATTAATCAGTGAAACTCATTTAAGACCCTCAGACAATCCTAAAATAAGGGGTTATCGCCTATACAGAAATGACCGATTTACTCTACAGAGGCGGCGGCACTGCCATCTTCATTAAAAACTACATTAAGCACCGCTCTGTGAGCAACCCTTCAACCTCTAACCATGAGATCACTGGCGTGGAAGTTTTCACCAGCTCCACTGGCAAACTGAAAATCTCCTCAGCTTACAACCCTCCCCACAAATCTCTACTTCACTCTGACCTAAATGCCATCTTATGCGTCAGAGAGCCCACCATTATAGCCGGGGATCTGAATTCCAAGCAGCCTGCGTGGAATTGCACAACCACCAACAAGAATGGTCGCATCCTTTCTAATTACTTAGGATCAAGCAACGCTGTTGTGGCAGGCCCCACCGAACCAACTCACCTCAGTACGTTAGGCACTGCTGACATCATGGATATAATTATCCTACAGGATATCAAACTTCAATACAGCATCATATCTATGGATGAACTATCATCCGATCACAATCCAATTCCACTACAGCTGGGAAATCAAGAATACCTGTGTCCTCTTTCTCACTCTCACTCCTGCATAGCATTGGAAAGACTGTCAACAGCACTCAAGGATTATATTGGACCTGTTCCTCACATACGCACAAAAGAAAAAGTAGAAAACTGCAGTTACAAATCTCGCACAACAAATTAATTCTGCTATAACGGTAGCTACCTTCTACAAATCTGCCCGCAAGGCAGATCGTTTGTCCGAAGACATCATGAACTTGATCAGAGACAAAAACAGAACCAGGAAAAGATTTCGTAACACGTGTGCACCACAAGATAAAACAGCTCTAAACAGGATAAATGTGGCAGTAAGAGATGCACTTAAAACTCATAGAAATCAAGTTTGGGATAAAAAGTTATCCTCTATCTCACTTATTGATCACTCTATCTGGGGGTTACTGAAAAACATCAGAAATAAAAACAGTTCCCCCCCCCCCATAATATCAAACCAGGGGTTAGTTCACACAGATGTAGATACGGCAGAAGCCATACTAAAGAATCTAGAGGAGCAGTGCAAACCCTCTTATAACAACTTAGATTTCAATCACTTGTACAAAATCCACATACAGGTCAGACACGCATTAAATCTCCCAGATACCAGCGCTGACCATGTTGCACCCACATCACCAGTTGAATTATATGATATTAATAAAAAACTTAAGAACAATAAAGCTCCTGGACCAGATGGCATCTCAAGCAGGGTGATCAAGCTGCTGCCTCGGAAAGCTGTAGTGCACCTGACCAATATAATAAATGCAATCTTAAGATTTCACTATTTTTCTTCCACCTGGAAACTGGCTGATGTAATTCCATACATAAACCAGGCAAAGACCCACACTTACCGCAAAATTATCGTTCAATCAGTCTTATCTCTAATCTGGGTAAGGTTGCGGAGAAGGTCATCCTCTCACGATTCCAAACCTTAGTAAATGTTCTAAACATCCTCCCTAAAGAACAGTTTGGTTTCCGGCAACACCATAGTACTACCCAGCAAATCCACAGAATTGTCGAATACATCAGCACCAGCTGCAACTGGCGCCAGTGCACAGGAGCTGTTTTCCTAGACTTATCCAATGCATTTGACAAATTCTGGCATTTTGGATTCCTTCAGAAACTTATTTCAGCCGGTACCTCACTAAAAGTGGTTCACCTAATCCATTCATATATTCAAGTCAAAATCAACTGTTCTACATCGTCCCAGCGCCATATCTTTGCTGGAGTACCGCAGGGATCTCTACTGGCTCCATTACTGTTTTCTGTACATATGTCAGACATCCCACACAATCCGATGTCTTCCATTTTGGCCCTGTATGCGGACGATACGGCAATACTAACCAGATCTCTCCGACCCCATTTCATTACCACAAAGCTTCAAGAAAACCTTCTAAAGCTGGAGGGTTGTTTCTCCAAATGGAGATTGGAAGTGAACCCCATGAAAAGCTCAGCTGTTCTTTTCTCGAAAAGGCCAATGTCTCCTGCAGGAGATGTGTTACTATTCATTACTAAAATTCCCTGAAGACAGAAATAAAATACCTGGGTGTAATTCTCGACAAAAAATCAACACATCAGGTCTACGTGCACAAAGACATCTAAAGCTATAGCTCAGATCTATCCGCTAATTAATAGAAATAGCAAGCTCAGCAACAGAATCAAATTGCAGCTATACCAGATGACGATTCATCCTATAATCACCTATGCCTCTCCAGCCTGGAGCCACACCTCTAATACTGACATTATCAAAATACAATGAGTGCAGAACAAGTGCTTGAGAATGATTCTGAACGCCCCTTGGTATGTTAGAAACAATTAACTTCATAGAGATGCTAATATTCCCTATATTTTCTCTTTTCTGCAATCCTTAGCATCCAAGGTTTTCTTAAAGACGTTTACACACCCCAACGATTTGGATCAGCAAGCTGCAGCATACGAGGCAACGGACATATATTCAAATCTAGAAGATCAAAAGCTATTTTAGCCTCCTATAGCGATGCATAATCTCCATGCCCAATCAGGGCGAGCAAACGGCTCATAAATTTTACCCTCACTGTACCACAACAAATAGCTGGGAATATGAAAAGCATCTTGCTTCACCTCTAAAGACATAAATGTCAATTATCAATTAACGTGTGCAGAGGATTAATACCCTTGTAGGGTAATGGATGGCAATGCTATAGCCAATGAAGTTCTAACAGGCTCGGCTATTGCTGTTACCCTTCTGCCATGATCAGAGCTTTATATATCTCAATAACACCTTATCCCTACACTGGCCTGTACAGATAACGGGGAAGATGAAAAGCATTCTTCTTCGCCCCTTTAAGCCAGTCCTTTTAAGGACTTTAAGGATAAACGTGTGCAATCAATGCGTTAACTATAATGTAATAAAGCCTTTTTTTGCGAAATGTGATCTACTTGTAATAATTAAATTTAGTGACAGTAATAATAGTAATATGCATAGTTCAGTGGCGCACCCAGAGGGGGGCCAAGGGGCCTGGGCAACCCCCAAAGAAAAGGAAAAAACACTAGAAAAATTTCCAAAAATCTTTTCCTAATTCAAATTCATTTTTTTTTATTTATGTTGTGTGCTACTTATGAATTGGCGATCACTGCAGATGCTCAGTTATAGGTCGTATGCGATGTGTAGTGTGTATTCGCAAAACGTCTACTCAACTCGCCCCCCCCCAAAGGTTAAATCCTGAGCGCTCGGCCCCCTCCAAGATTAAATCCTGAGTGCGCCACTGGCATAGTTATTTTTTAATAGTAATCTCATTCAGGAGCCGATATGTTAACCGATAATACCGTATTTGGGCTTAAAGCTACAGATAACCTGGAAAGCCTACTCCAAACAGTGAGTGGGAAATAAAATGAAACCGAACAAGATGCCAACATAGTTTTCTGGTACTGTTTTCAGGTGATCTATTGGAAAAGTTGAAATCAAGTATCTTGAGAGATCTGGTTGTTTTGTTGTTGTTGTTGTTGTTTTTTTTTTTCGTGTTCTGCGCATGTGGTTTTTAACACGGTATGTACATGTGAGTAAAACTGATTACTGGAGAATTTAACATAATGACATCCATTTTAGTGAGTTATTCTATACTACATTCTCATGCATTCAAGTTCGTACGCTTAATAAGATTTCTTTTATTTTTATTAGAAATAATAATTTAACTTATATATGTGTTAATTTATGATTTTTATTTAAATATATTTTAAATATTTTCTAAAATTTTCAAAATACGATATACACCTTTAAAGATTTCATATTATAACAAATGTGAAGCAAAAAAAAGTCTGAAGTTTCCCTGTGGCCGGGATACGAATAGCTCCACTGCAGCCCTTGCAAGTCGTACAAGGCGATTAAAATTGATACCCAGGGAGGGTAACCGATGGCAATGAAGTTCCAACTGAAACTCGGCTATTGCTGTTACCTTCCTGCCATGATCAGAGCTCATTAACACCCTATCCTTACATTGTCCTCTACAAAAGCATTTTGGCTTCGTCCATCGAGCCAGAAAAAAGTCTGAAGTACTTTCAGGTGTTTCGATATTCTGCATATACCAAATTTATCACTTTAAATTTGGTATATGCAGAAAATACTCCAAGTATTGTAAGTTAGTTTATTATATTACATTTTATTTGATGGTTCTTGATTTTTTTGCATCTTTTCATCCCATTTCTAATTTAACCGGTGACCCAACTTTTGGCCTTCGGTTTTGGAGCCATCGATCTGCGCTGACCCTAATAAATCTCTCGCGTCTCCTTTAAAGGTGCTTCCCTGCATGAAATGGTTTACACTTCGATTAACATAAATCGCTTCACGTGGAGAAGAGTTACAATAGTAACTGTTCATGTTCGACGGGTCGCGTGAAAATCTAACGCTTTCTTACAGGAAAAAGCGACAAGGTTTCTTTTTTTTTTTACCACTAGTATATCAGCGTATCCGCATACGAAAAGTATAGTCGTTATCAACACCAGAAAGTTTATATAGAGAAGGCTTCATCAACTGTTTGGCCTCTTTCCAGAAGTTGCCATTTGACATCATTTATCATATCGGACAAAAAAAGAAGTCCAAACAGCATTCCGCTATGCAGCTGTCACCTATGATATTCAGTCAATAAGGAATCTATCATGTTTGCTTTCAACTGCCTTATGCAAGTACTTTCTGGCTACGTTATCGAAGTTCCAAGTGTGTATGTGTGTTTACAGAAAAAAACAGAGCAGTATTTTTGCCTTCAAGTAGAAAACCACAGAAATGATTGATGAGATAATCTTCAAATAATATGAATTTAATTGACCCTTAAAAACAAACAAAAAAATATAAATAGCTTGGATTTATAATTTATTCAATATATATTTGAATATTCTCTACTAGTTAGTAAATAATCCAAAGAATTTGATAACATACACACACACCAATATTTAAAAATAATATATTTTCTAGATAAATTTTAATAAACTGTATGTCGTTATTATAGAAAAGTCCATTTTAGGACTTCCAGGGTAACAAATGGCAATGCTGTAGCCAGTGAAGTTTTAACTGAGGCTCTGCTATTGCTGTTACCCAGCCATGACTAGAGCTTTTTAGCTCAATGACACCCCATCCACACAGATTTTCTTCATTCAGATGACGGGATAAAGAGTCAAGGACTCCTCAGTCCATCGCCCAGTTCTTATAAGAACTATGTCGTTATTATGTCCTGTTATTATATATATTATTATAACCTGTAGAGCTTCCCAGAATAGTATTGCAGGGAATGGTGGAGGGAAGATCCCGGCTGTAATGGAAAGACAATATCAAAAATTGGACGGGCAAGAGATAGACAAGCATGGAAGTTTAATGTTCATCAGCTGCAACCCTCTTAAAGAGGAGGCCACGGGATTAGATTAGATTATAACTTCTGAAGCGCATGCGCATTGAGATATATTAATTGCCAGCATTCACTTCTGTATCACGTGCGATGAACTTAGGGCAACTCACTGTGAAGTCACTAGAGCCTTCATTGCAGAGTATAATGTGGGAGTTTTACGAAAAGAAACAGATATCAAGAAGGTCATATCAAACAGGTCTCGATACAAGGAGAAACGAAATCGAACTTCTCTTAACATGTTCATTGCCAAACACGCGATATCGCGCGATGCGAGTTCTCACCAAACGGCCGATCACGCGTTATCGCGTGGACGTCGCTAACTAAATGAAAAAAATTAAAAAACATTTGGCCACCACACGAAATTCCAATTTTCAGCTTGGCAATGAAAGTGTTAAACCGGTTTTAAGAGAAGTTCGATTTCGATCTTCTCACTTTGATCAAGCTTTGGCGCCACATTACTACAAAGTATTTAAATCTTCCCGTTCATCTCAAGCAAGCTGAGATCCTGGTAGTATCACCCAAGAAAGATTGTTAAGTCTGTGGCACATCAGCATCGGTACCATGGGTGGACCAAGGGATAAATAATCTAGGAAACTGCACAATCCCTAGGGAGGATGGTTTAGTTGGCGGAGTTTTAGCGCATTTAACCGGTTGATGGGGTTGACCGATTCGTTAGCGTGTCCACTCTCCACACTACAAGCTGATGGTTCGAATTCTGTCTACATCATGCATGTCTCTAATCATGCTGGGATAGGAAGTTGATGAACATTTTTCCATGTTTGGTCTCTAGAGCAGGGTTTTTGGATTATAAAAATTAAAAATCCTTGACCCACTTATGGTACAAAAAAAAATTCACATTAAAAACAAACAAAAAAGATTTTTGCCTTCAAGTTTGTGCCGTGATGTGAGACTACTTCGTAGGGTTTCAATTCAATAATCTACCTTTGGTAATTCTGTGTAACTGGTCTTCTAGTGCGCATGTCAACATGATAATAATCTGTGCAACGAAGCAAGGACTCTAACAGCAGGTTTGGGGATAACGTTGTGGTGATACTGGACAACGGACTAGAGTACAGACAATAGTTAAACTACGGGTATGACAACTGGATATAAGTAGATGCCCCGTTATAATCTGGTGGAGAATATTTTCGAAAGCATTGGACTGTCATTAAGGCCAAAGGTGAACCCATATATACATTTTATGAATGAATATGTGTTTTGTTGAAAGATTTTAAGTAGAAATATTAGCTTCGTTAAGATTAACTTAAACAAATGAAACCGAAAAAAGTGTGAAGAATAAAACTTTTGACTGTTGGGAACAAATGCGATTTAGGAATTGTTGCTATTTCTGATGAATTTTCTTCCACTTTTGAAGATCACTTTTAACCCTAACATTCGTTTTTCTGTTTCAGAAATGGTATTTTTGTCCCTTGCTACACACACGCACACACACGCACGCACGTACGCGCGCACACACGCACGCGCGCACACACACACACACACACACACACACACACACACACACACACACACACACACACACACACACACACACACACACACACAAATCAATAAAGGCCTCTTTAAAAGCTAGCAATGCCCTCATTATAAAATAGAAAATGTAACTTTGACTCTAAAGTCAGTTTTACACTTTATTTTCTCGAAAATTATCTGTTCACCGGGATGTTTTTAATTCTGTTTATATGACAAAGCTTATTTTCAGGAGTCAAGTCTCGTTCACAAGAACTTAATCTGATAGTCTAGAAGATAAAGTACGCAGTTTTAAGAGCTGACTCTTTCAGTTGAATTTTTATCATCTTTTAATTAGTAGGATTAGTCTTTTGGTATTAAAAGAATTTACTGTCAACACTAGGCAACCCACTTGACTTTTTTTTGCCCCGATGTGTAATTAGCTTTCATCTTAAAATCCCATTGAAACGATCTGGACGGAGATAAAGATCCCTGTTTTTAAAAGAATATTTTCCAGGATGTGAACACCGAAGTAGCTGCACTTTTCTAAACTTACATTTAATGGAGCTACTCTCCTTATATCGTCTGCACGATCTAGCGGGAAAGATCCGTTTTTTATTTTATTTTTTTTTTATTGTCACTTTTCCGTGTCTGACACACACACCGCCTATCCAGCAGTTTTCTGGACAAGCGCGTACACGCAGTCCACGGAGAGCGGCCTTTACGATTCTCAGTGTCAAATATGATTAACGTTCGCCGAATGATTTGAAAACAACGTATTGGAAGAGTTGCCTTTATTACGAGATAGCGGGTCGATGAAGTTATTGAACGCCTATTCACACGGTTGGTTAAAGGTCGTCACGCTTTCTATCTCGATGCATTAAGGGAGCTCGCATGCGAATTAAGTGGTAGCTGATATGATGGGTTAGTCGGTGGACAAACGGTCTGTGAAAGGTCGGGTCGGTGGATGCGGATCGGTATGTGAATTAGAACAATGCAAAAAAATTACGTCTAATGTTCGGAATGTGAAAGAGTCAAGGAGAATGGAGCGACAGTTGCAGCGGTAAGACATCGTATTGTGAAAAATAAACTGAAAACTTCAGCATCAGCGAAATCTCTTTCCCCCATTTAATGCGTTAAAACTCGTACAGAAAATGTGAGGCTCGATCGTAATAAATATTGACAAAAAGATGAATTGCTTTTCAGGTATCTTTCTCTCAGTCGTGTTGCTGGTTGTCATAGAAACCAAATCTCTATTTTGACAAAAGTTATTACTGAACAGGAGTACTGTATATAAGAAAAACAAACTCTAGCTTTTGTTTTCATTCCCAGCGAGATTTATCTGTCTGTGATGGATCCTTTTGATGTCTGTAGAGAGTCTGGAAATTTCCCATTAATAAATATCATCGTGGAACTGGCTTATTGGAACTTTAGGGCAACCTTTAGGGAGTCAACATCACCTTGATGATTTAAATCTGAAGACAGGGAATAGAACTTTTAATGATAGATACGTAGTTACCATTTTAACATTTTTTTGACAGTCTTAACGATGCAAAACTGACTAAAACGTATTCAGAATTTGTAAAAATGTGAATTTTTCAGATTATTGTTTTCAAACTCACGCGTGAGACACTTTTAAACCATCAGTAAATGATTCTCGATTATTTCTGTTATGACGTGTAACGCAACTTTGTTGGCCAACCCCTTTTCTTTTCTTCCTTAGGAGTTGGGTGAACTCAGAAGGTTCACTAGAGTCCCTCCGTCTTCCGTCATGATATTAGACGGTAGTGCACGAAGAGTAACCAATGACAACTCAGGACAGAAACACGAGGGAGAAAGAGTCAACGTGTCTTATAACTCCGGCAAAGAGCAGGAAGACGGCAATAAGGGTGAGTATACCACCTTTAACTTCATATTTTGAAAGAAATTTATCTTTATGTTACAACTTAAAGGAAAACATTCACTAAATAAATGAAAAAATTGCGCTTAATTTAAAATTTTAAAATTGAAAAGATTTATACAGCATTTAAAAGATTATTTGAATTTAGACGATCGCAGCGCTCTCTGGAGCTTTATTCTATTAACAGTGTCTCACATATTGCTTATAATTTTATTTTTCAACGCACGCTTCTACCCAATCAGTTTGATCAGAAATTCAAAAAAAGTTCTACTAATCATAAACAAAATAAATATTCGAACTGATAGTTAAAATTTCGAAGAGAACGTCTGTTAAAGCTTGGCAGACTCAAACGCGTGCCAACTTTTGCTAACAGACATTTCAACCCACACGTGAAAGTTGTTGTTTTTTCCACTCCAAGAGATTTCAGTTCTCGAGTCGTTTGTCACTTCCCAAGAGTCAGCTTGATAATCTTTCTCTGTCCAAACAGTGGGTGCTGTTTATGTGTTGAGTAATAGTAAGACGAATCTGATGTTGCAGCTAATCCGGATTTACAAGAAAGAAGAAGACAACTCGAACAAACTTCCCGAAAGAAAAAAATTCAGAGACATCAAGTGTTAGAACGTTATAGCTAATGTGTAGATTCTTCAACAGCTAATCCATCTCTCGAAGTATTTTTATTCGAGAAAAAACCATCACGTGCTTGTAAAAAATAAAAAACGAGTGCGACATTTTTTTTTCGTTTAAGGAATTTGTGAAATTTTACGTCCACATTTGTTGAAACGTCGAATTCAGCTTGCCTATGACTTATCTGACACACAATATTCGGGAAGAGATGGAAATCGATTTAATCTTTGTAAAATGGGAAAACTGCTCTTGCATTTGAAAGTCTCTCTTGAGAAAGATGCCAAAAAAGTTTATTTTGCATTGTTTGGGATTGGTTATAAGTTCACAATAAATACTTTAAAATAACATGGAATATATATACTGTCGTGTCAATTTTTAAACCTGACCACTGTAGTATTTTAAATCCGAAATTTGGGCAGAATAATTCGAAATTATATGCTTGATTATTGCAACTGCAGTCGTGAATCAATGAGCAAATAGCATCACTCTTGCGCAGGGTGCTGTCATCACTCACTCAATTATTAATGCACGGATTTCCCAAGTTCATGGTTCGTTTATAAACTCCGAGCTCAAGTCTCAGTGCTGATGCCAAGTCATTCGCGTGGGAGGGAAGCAAAAGTCCCCGTGTTATCATAATATCCTCGTGCTTATTAACTTAGGCAGTTAATAATAATAGAGTTGAAAAGTAATTTCAGTGAAATTTGCTTCTTTCCATTTCCTAAAGGAACAAAAAGTATTTTTATATTATTATTATACTTCACAAATAGCAGCGCTACAACACTCTATCCATATAACGTACCAAACAATAATAATAATGAGATGCTAATCCCACTCTCTCTATAAAAGCTAACCCTCGCTTCGAAGTGGGTGAGATTAGACCGCCTTAATCTACTTATCCTCATAACCACCACTATTATTGTTGTTTTAGCCATTTATACGGAATGCTTGGAATAGATTAGAAAAACATAAATCAACTAAATAATAACAATCTCCCTGTCAAATGTATATTTATAAATAAATAAAAAACCGAATACATTCACCGTATTGTACACAGACTCTGCAGTGAACAACGAAATGTACGAATATCGTAATTGTATATAAATCAATATTACGTATGCATAAAAAATAATGATGATGATAGTTTTATATACATATAATACATGTATCTATATGCACGTGTAAATAGTATGTAGGAATTATAAAGTTTGAAGGACTAATTTAAAGTATTTTTTTATTTTATTTTCGCAAAAGGCATTCTTTTAATCAAACTTAACGAGTTAGTTTTATAATTGGTTTTAATTAAATAAACCGTTGTTCATACGATTTTGTGAGTATATCGAATAAGTCGTAATTTTATGAGCTTTAATAATTTTTTCCCTTTTCTTTCTTTTTTTTTAGGAGGAACCGGTAGTAATGGAACGTCGCGTGGTCAGAATCTCAGCCAAAAGACGGACGATAAGCCAAATCCTGAAGTATCCAAAACGGTAACCCCCGTTGTTGCCTCTCAGAGCAGGTCGCGATGGTTGAAACTTCGGACTACGGTGCAGCTATCCAGTGCAATCACACAAGTGGCAAAAAAACCTCCTCTGAAGAGAGAGGACTCGTTTCTGAAGAGGTTTTCTACTCGGCAAACTGGAGACAACAATCTCGCACCAGATGGTGGATCGTACCACGGCGGTCCGGAGTATACCAACAAGTGTTTTCCGTATTGCACGGTGATCAATCCGGATGAAAATGTGATCTTCGGCTGGTTGTGGGTTCTCACCGTATGCGTGTTGTACAACGTGTGGACCTTGATCATCCGACAAGCCTTTCCCGAAATGCAAAGGACGCTGGCTGTGTACTGGTATACGGCAGATGGATTTTCGGACTTGGTCTTCCTACTGGACATCGCTGTGCAATTTCGAACTGGTTACCTGGAACAGGGACTCATGGTGTGCGACGGCAAGAAATTAGTGTGCCATTACGTGAAGTCCAGGCCTTTTTTAATGGACCTAGCAGCCATTGCCCCTCTGGACTTGATTCAGATCCACATTGGAGTGTTTCCTTTAATCCGATTCCCGCGTTTTCTTAAAGTGTACAGATGTTACAGGTTCTACTACATGGTGGAGTCGAGGACCATTTATCCTAATTTGTGGAGGGTGGTTAATCTCATTCACATCCTCCTCCTCCTCTCGCACTGGTTTGGGTGCTTTTATTTCATGCTGTCCGAAATGGAAGGGTTTGTCGGGGAGTGGGCCTACCCAAAGCCCGAACATGACTACGCCACGTTAACCAGGAAGTATTTGGGGTCCGTATATTGGTCGACTTTGACCCTCACCACTATTAGGGATATCGCCACACCGTCTACGAATTTACAGTAAGTGGATTAATTTTCACAATTTAATTTTGTATGTTGGCGTCTCAAAATTTGAACTTGCAGCTATATGTCAGTGTATAGCGGGGTTGTTCATGATATTAATAGGACAACTATTCTTAAAAATACTTGGATAGTGATCAGTCTTAGCTATAGCAATGCCATCAGTGAGTTTGATAATAATTATGAGTTTTTTTTAATAATATTTTTATTGATCTCAAAGTATTTATATATATACACAATAATCGTCTTAAGTGACATTCAACGTGTTATTTTCCACAGTACTGCAGATTATAATTCATTTTCCACATTAGATTTCTATAAAAAAATTCAATAATTTTTATTATTAAACTTATGATCATATATTATGCGTTTACAAAACATATCGCTGTAGTTTTTTAACAATGAAATTCATACAAATTTTCCAGTTGAATAAGATAACATTTTCACAGTATTTATAGAATAAAAATAAATTATATATATTTAAAATTTTGGCTTTAATGAATTTAAGCGCTGTAACTACAGCCCTTTAATATAATAAATGTTTTTTTCTTTGTGTTGATCTCGGTTGAAATGTCTCAGCTTGCATCGTCAAACCTTTTTATTAATCTTATCTGAGGATGCCACCAGTTAGTTATTGTTTATTGGTTTGATTGCTGTGTTGGAAGTAGACTGATGTTTGATAGGTCTGATATTCACTACTGCCGTAGGATGAGAAGTTCATTCAATCGCACGCACGCGCGTCCACGCACGCACACACACACACACACACACACACACACACACACACACACACACACACACACACACACACACACACACACACACACACACACACACACACACACACACACACGATAACTTGGAATGTGTCGATGCGTCTCTGAACTGGAAGCCTGAACGAATATATTGTGTTTCATTAGGTTCGTATGGTATTTTGGGTGCGGGTTTCTTGCTCATAGTATGTCCTTAGAGCTCTTTTCAGGCTATTGTAGGTTGTAAGGTTCCTCTATTCCAAAGGTAGTTTATTCAACAGGTCTGGGATGTAGAAGCTTCGTGTGACCTTTCCGTAGTGATTATTGTATTTATATGTGATATAATTAGTTGTCTGAGGTCTTGTTATACGGTATGTATTTCTGACTGTCCTTAGTTGGCATCGAAATAAATATTTAGTAATAATAACAAATCTTAATTTTGTTAGGTAATAAGAAAGATAATTTTCCTGTAAAAATTAAGAAGTGCACGAAGATTAATTTTACTAATAAATAAAATGTTTCACAAAAGTAAACGTTTGTTTTCGAGTTTAAAATAGATATGATGTCATGCATCCAATTTCGTTTTTTTTTTATTTTTTATGCAGTCTACTAGTGTGGTTTCTGAAGGAAATATTAATAATATGTCTTATGCAAGTGCAATTAGTTATACTTTATTTATGATTATTAATATAGTAATATTTCATTTATTCCTATAATTTAATCTTTAATACTTTTAAGTTTTGATTGTTTAAATTTTGAAACTTATTATTATATTTATAAATGTTTGATATTTTTAAAACACTATTATATTATAAAAATGATAAAATTAAAATTCCAGACGTTTTTTTGTTTTGTTTTTTGTTTATTTGCATTTGATTTATTCTCTGCGTCTTGAAAAGATGCGCCAGTTGAGACAGCATAGCTCACCCCTCCCCAACTCCTTTATTATTTATCTCTTTTGAATTTGCAGCCTGGTGAAATTGCCAATCTGTGCTTGCTCCTATTTCTCTGTTGTGATCATCGAACAATATCTTCGTCTATTATACTCTACCTAGATATTTCCGTATCACAATATTCCAGTTTTCCTTCTCACTCTGTGAGGCGGGGACTGAAGAGAGAATGTTCCGAGAAATAAAAAGAGGAATTCTTATTTCTTACATCAAAATAACAAACAAGAACTATGGGTTCTGAAGATGCCAAGATTAAATGCACGAGAAACGTAAGATATTCGAGTGTAAAAAAAAAAAACCATACAAGAAAATGGAAAATCGGAGATGAATTTATGTTTACTACAGTAAACAAGTACCACGGAGCAATATTTAAAGAAGAACGGACAAAACAAAGAGAAGAAATGAATCAGTGAGATAGTTTCTGATCCACTCACCGAAATTTCTTTGAAATAGTTCGATAAGGCATTGGCCTCCCTCAGTAGATAATCAAACCGAATCCCCTTAAGTCTCCATTTACAGAAAAATACCCATCAGCTATATTTTAGTTTGCACACGGCACTAATATCTTACGGGACTATCTCCACAGATAAAGAAAACTATACCGTAATCGCGGCACTCGTGTGTGTGATTAGCTACCTTTCCAACTGCTCCAAAAGCCCTTTCCAACTGCTACAGTTTCTTCCGTGGAGTTACGCAGTCTGCAAACGTAGGTTATTTGAGCCTCTTAGGCACCATCCTGGTATGATCTACTGCTACTGTCAGCAGTTCTTAGATGAGTTGGTTTGCGCGGGAGCGATTGATCTAATTTCAGCACATTAAAGTGGCAAAAGAGACTTAATGCGTGTTATTTTAAGTGCTCCAAGTGGAACTCGGCCATAACGTAATCGTCCGTTGGATATTTATGGAGATGCGCGAGTTCAAACCGCGGTGTTTTCCTGTAGAAATTTGATGGTAATGAAGGTGATTTGGGAGTGCGAGGATATTTCATCATATTGTGTGGTAAAAGCAAACATTCTGTTGGAGTAAATTACACCGAACCCATCTTACGGAAGAATACTTTTAGACATTTCCTTCAGCAACATTTTCGACCAATCCTTATTTGAGAATAAAACCATCCCATTCAAGTGGAAGCTAACAAGATATTCTTCTTTCTGTCCCATTTTATTTTACCTTCTCCTTTAGACAATCCTATTTATATATTCCATGTTTTCTTCGAGGTTTTGCAGCTCATAATTATTTTGCTTTGATACTAACTTTCCATTTCGTATGCACCGCTACGTTTTCGCAGACAAGACTTCGTCAATCTTCACACGCCATCCATCTTTAAAATGCTGAAAAGAAAAAACGAAAGAAACCTAAAATGCACTCATCATAGCGTTGCTCATTCTTGTTCTCTCTTCCTTTTCCTGCTGACTCATCGACACAGTTCGCCAAGTCTTGTTGGACTGTCTTCTGCTATCTGCTGCATTTCTTATTGTGCACCGGTCGGGGTCCTCATAAATATTGAGCATTATGTTTGAATGAGAGCCTTGTCAGAAGACACGTTAGGACTTTCTGAATATATATTCTTCCTGTGGTGGATGATTGATAAAAATCAAAGAATCCGCCTTTACCATCTTTTTTACAACTTTGATTTCAAAAATTGTTGTTTTTACAAAAAAAAATGTTATAGCTAGCTTTTAAACATGAAACGCAGTCCAAAATATGTGCATATTTAAAGTAGAAAAACTAATATTTGAGGAAAGTTAAGAATAGCGTCTTCTTCGCTTGTCGACAAGTTCATACAGAAATCCAAAACGAATCGAAAAAGTAAGCAAAGATGGAATAACGAAATGTAATATTAAAATAGTGCCTGAAACAAAAAAAATTAAATGAATGCCTATAAATTATAAAAAGTAAAATTTTAAGCAAATATAAGATCAGCATATAATCACAAAATAAGTCGGGAAATATCCAGTTAAAGATAATCGAAATAGTGTCGACTTCTTTCCGCAAAAACGTTGTTGTTGTGGCTCGCGATGGCAAAAGTTGAAATCTGCAAGTTATCAGTCTCGAACCTATCAATATCGATGTTACAAATGACGCTTTCACTTAAAGCCAAAGCGTCAGTACGCAGGCGCCAGCTGAGATTATGAAACTTCATTGCTTTCGCATAGAGGAATTATCTGGTCATCTTTGATTATCTTTTACAGGCTGCTTCCTTCATCTTGTAAACAGGGAATACCCTATGAATAGTTCATCGAAGCAGAAAAATATATTTCTGAGCACCTAACTTGAGAAATATGCTGCAATTATGCTGATCTCTTGTCTTTTTTTTTCCCCAAACTGCACTTGCTTCACGTCCAAAAGCAAACAACACCGAAGTACGCTTTATGTTGTGAACACAACCAAGCTGATGCTTGGCGAGTGAGATTGAATTCCTTTCAGTGAGAGTTTTAATGGCGATCCGACATTACGCAGCGAATAATATTTGGAAAGCTAACGGGACCGGATGGAGAAAGCGTTTATTTCTTTCCAACTAGAAAACGCAGTTTTCTGTTGCACGTTTTGTTTCTATGGGCTTGCCATCTATAAAGCCAGAATAACTGCCGGGTGGCCATTAAGTGGAGTTGTTTAACGATCTCTCTCTCTCCAGGATGCTTATCAGCAGCTCTGTCATTCTACCTGATATAATTCAGCTATAAAATTAGATTCCTCAACATTGCATTTGTGTCCAGATAATTAAACTATTAATTACTTTAATTAAATGGAAACGTAGAATCATAACAACCATTCGAATAAAAAGTAGACAGACAGAGAAAGTTTACCGTGGCATAAAAGGGCAGTCAACCTTTACGGGAAGTTCTCTTGTAATTCTCCCGGAGACCCTTCCGTCACTTGACACATGCGATGCTTACCTGATGCCCTCTGCCACTTCACCCCACCTTTCAGGAAACCCACTCGAGGCTCTCGTTGCTTCAAATTTCATGATGCAGTGGATAACGTGCAGTGGATAAAATTTTACTTATCTTATTAAATGAGCTCATTCTGTTTTTTTCTTGCACTTAAAAGGCAGGTTGCAATTATTTTTCTTTATATTTTTGTTCGATTTGCTTTCTTTCCGTTCTTTTAATGCAATTTATTTGTACTACGGAAGGTGTCACCAACCTCCGATGAACTTCGCCGGCAAGTGGCCCTTTTCGATTACAATAGAGAAAATTTAATTTACACACACACACACACACACACGAACGCGCGCGGGCGTGCGGAATTACCAGCTTAGTCGTAATCTCTAGGTGAAACGTAGTCCCACTACTCCCCCCCCAACACGCATCTGGAACTTCCCTTGAAGTTTCTTTACTTGTTTGGGAGAGTTTGGATGCATCTCGACATCCTTTATTTGAACTTCTCAACATAATTATTTCTGTTCTTATTTACTGCTGTGTGGTTATTATTATTCACAATGCATAACGTTCCCGTCTTTATGATTTTCTTGGCTCAAAGATCTTCGAAATCGAGTCCAGTATGAGTGAGTTATTCTTAGTGCAGTCATAAACTATTCACATTAAAGAAGTTGCAGATTCGTGTGATCTTTTGATGTAATCTCCGTGATTACGATATTGTGATTACCTATATCCACGTGATTTCCTCTTTCTTATGGTCGTGGAGTACGCATTACTTATCTCTTCTTCAAGTTATTCCCATTTAGTGAATTTAATCAACTCGTGTTGCATATCCCACTTTATTCAGAATCCATTTTTTTTCTTTAGAATGACGCCTTCTTCCTTCCCATATAATAATAAAATATTTTTAGAATTCATCAAATTAACTTTTTTAATCTTACATTTTTCTTAACACATTGGATTCGTGCGGTTCGTTTTACTTTATTTTTTAATCTCCAGATGCAAAACACGAAATCTTGTAGTATTTTCAACAGCAGAGCTAAATTAGTTTATGGTTTGTTTTTAATAAGAACCGCAAATGATAAAAATAAAAGTTGAGCAACGATAATAAACGCACGATATATTTCCTTCATAAGGGTTGGTTTTTATTTTTTACCATGTTAACTCACATTCTCAGATCCCAACTCGATCTTTTCAGAGAAGTTTCTGTACCAGTTGTAAGAGCGTAAACGTTATTTTTTCTGTTGATATTTTATTTTAAAATTTTATGCTTATCACTATTTTATAAATTTCTGTTTTTAAGTTTTACTTTTCAATTGTGAAACATCCAAAAAAAAGTTGTTTTATTTGTTTAGCAGAATTCCCCCAAAAAAGAAAACGATAATAATAAATAAAATCTGATTATGAAGTGCATAAACTCCAAATCCTATAATTTCAGATGAATACATTATTTTTTATTTATGGTAGTTGATTTAATAAATACATTTTTGTTTAAATTTTCCTTATATTTAAAAGAAAAAACATAAAATTGGAGTTGAAATTTTACTTCCACTCTTTATATATATCTATATTTTATTTAACTAACTTATAATTATGAATTATTCTTCTTTCTGAACGATTTCAGCAAAATCGTTTAACAAAGAAATCGCAACATTTGAAGGAAGAATCTTTTCCTCCAATGAAGTAAACCTCTATTAGGGCAGCGCACGACAGTAAAGCTTTGACATCATTTTTGTCTGCAGAAAACAATAGGATTGTCCGAAACACGGGGGAGCGGGGAATTTTAAGTTATTACATTAATAGAGGAACCACGTATAGGTATGGATTTAAATATTACACAAGAACCAGCCAGATCTAAAAACAGAACAACGAACGTAACAGGCAAGATAAAGAGTGGAAAAGAGTACGGAAATGATAATACGACAACCAAAATGCTTAAGGCAATCAAAGAAATTGTGATGAATTGTATTTGATCTTGTATTTGTAATAGATACCCAGATAATGAAAAAGAAGTATTTGCGATCTTAATTCTAGGGAACGGAAATCTCATTAAATCAGAAAAATTGGAGGAGCACAATCTATTGTTAGCACCCACAAAATCTTTCTCAATTTTTTGATAAGATTAAAAGCGAAATATAATGACCACCTACCTAATAGCGTGCTGGGCCTCCTTTCCTGAAATAAATGCTTGTGCCCATCTTGGTATTGGCTCCACCACGGAGGGTGGAGTCAACTGGTGAATGTTGCTTTCCACATGATCCTACAAATGCGATTCAAATCAGGAGAATTAGTCGGCCACAGGAGCGTACAGAATGCGCGGATATACTCTTCGAACTCTGCTTGTTCATTGCGATCCTTTTGACTAGAGGCGTTGTTTTAACGGAAGAGTCCAGATCCATTAAGATCCCCAGGGAAACTTCCACTGGTATCTATCCCACAGCCAGTAAATTGGCCCATGTTCAACCCATTCCCAAAAAGGGCAACAAATCCCTGCCATCTGACTACCGCCCTATCTCACTCGCCTCAGTCCTGTCTAAAGTAATGGAAAAAATCATCAATTCCTAACTCCTACACTACCTTGAAGACATCCACCTAATAAACGACCGCCAGTATGGATTCCATCGCTGCCGATCAACAGGAGATCTGCTCACATATGTCACCCATTTCTCGACAAATACCATGAAGAAATCTGGCGGGCGAATCTGAAGTAGTTGCACGTGACATACAGCAAGCTTTTGATCGGGTCTGGCACAAAAAGGCTTACAAAGCAAACTCCTATCATTTGGACTGTCTCACGACTTCTGCAGTTGGATTGTCAGAATATCAACCACCACTGCACCCAATTCTGATCTCCAAGCCATCCTCCAATGGTGCTCAGATAACTTCGTCAATCTCATTGCTAATAAAACCCAGTACTGTCTTATTTTTCATAAACAAATAACCATTTTATTTTTTTCCCAGTCTTACCTTTGACAACACTTAAATTTCCAGACAATCTGAGATTTCCCTTTTTGGAATTACCTTGACATCAGGTCTCTCCTTGCATGAACACATCACAGTCATTGCATCCTCAGCTTCCAAAAACTAGGACGTCTCTTTCGGTCAAGGCGTTACTTCACCTCTGAACAGATGTTGAACGTCTACAAAGCGCAAATCCACCCAGCTATCGAATACTGCTATAGTTCGCCCACATATTTGAGACCCTTCGACACTTCTGCGCATGTCAACAGGAAGAGAACCCATTACGACAATTGGGTGATCAGTCCTATTCGATATTATGGGATGAGTTGTTTCTTACGTATTACACGTCCGAAAATTAACTTCTCTTTTATGATTATTGTGGTTAACTATGTTGCTTGTATAACAGTTGGAAAAGTTTACCTATAAAGCACTTGATTTCGCGTGTTGGAGACAAATTCGTACGTCCTTCATTTATTTCTCCCCTTCAGCATGAATCGATTATTCTTGGCAAGACGCCAAGCAGAGATCTACAAACTGTGGGCGAACTCTATCACATTTGGAGCAGGGTTTTCCTAAAAGCTCCCTCAGAATACTTGACGCAATAAGAGGAGAGCAATTAGATTGAAAAATGACCCATCTCTTACCAACCTCCTTCTCCCACTTTCACACAGACGTTTAGTTTCTGCAATATGTGCATTCTACAAATATTTCTATGGAAAATGTTCATCTGAATAGCATCAAAATTCCTCCACTTACTAATTCCTCCAGTACTAAACTCGTTGGAAAACGTGCAGCTGCCGTTCAATATCCCTTCACAGTACACCTTGAAACACACAGAACAAGTTTCTTTTCCTCCTCCTTCATCCCTGCTACTGCAGTACTGTAGAACAGTCTTCCCAGTGACGTTTTTCCCAAGGATATATACAATATACGGGCTTTTAAATCAAATTCCATCTTTCCCAACGCACTACCCATATACGGTACTAACGTACTATAGGTTGATGAACCAACCTCTCATGTAGGATACATAAGACATAAAAAGAAATGGCAGTCCATGTTTGTTTAATGGATAAGAGTGATATCCATGAGAACAATCCCCAAACCAGAATATGCAGCAGTTATTGGCCTGTTTTCGGTTTGATTGGCTGGAAACAGGCTGGGTGGTCAATGTTTTGGCTTGTGCGTATATTCGGACAGAACATGAGCAATTTGGTTTAGAACCACTTCTCTAGTATACGAGGAATTTAACTGAACAGAGTATGAAATTTGGAACCAAAATATTGCCAAAACTTTTGATAGTGTTGATAAAGAGAGTCATTATGGATAATTGTGAGAGGGCATGGTGTTCCTGACAAACACACGAGAATGATAAAATAACATGGATAAAAGAAGTAACAGTTGTGTTATTGCGCACACTAGAATGGTTTGAGATAAGGACTGGAGGAAGACAGGTTGCATAATATCTGGGGTACGCTTTCACATGCTTGGAAGCTAATATTGAAGGAAGAACTTTGTCAATCTTGATGACAAGGATGTAACACCAAGATTGACAAAGGCAAATAATTCTTTCAGATTATTATTTAATATATGGAAATCATACAAACATCATAATAAAACTGAAATAAATTTCTTCGAAAGCGATGCTAAGTGGCTTATTATTATAGGCATCAGAAACATGGAAATCGACAAAGAAATAGGAAGTCCAGTTACATCGTTTTGAAACGAAGTGTTTGCAAAAAATATTTTGGTCGCAGCAAATAATGAGTTCTATACACACAGTGCGAATAAGTGTCACCAGAAATAAAAAGTCGCAGATGGAAATGGATTGGACATCTACTAAGAATCGACAGGAGAGAGATTCCAAGGGGAAAAATGATGACCCGTTGGGAGAGCGAAGAGAAGAAAAATTAATCGCAAAAGATAGAAGTAACTGGAGAAGATGGACCTCACACTTACGCTCCAGTGGGGCACGAAGAGGATTTAGACACGTTCAATCAATTAAATGTTACGAAACCAAATGCTATCATATTTATGAAGTCTTCATATACAACTTATAAAAGTTCGTTTTTTCATATGCCATCGAACTCATTAAATGAATGTGATTTCTCATTGACGTTCATTACACATCATTTGATATTTTCCTGAAGCCTAAAATATTCACCATGGGAAACGAAAAGTGGCCATGAATGTGTTTAATTGACATTCATCAATAAATAGACGTTCGTGATTTTTATTGAAATACCAATACATACCTTTAACCATATTTCAACTAAGTTTTAGTAATAAAAATAAATTTAAGAATGGTATCAATTAAATATTTTGCTTTTTAATAAATGTGGATAAACATTAAACTATGCTTAAAACTTTTCGGTACAAACAGGAATCACTTTCAACTTTATTGGTTTAAAGGGTGAAGCAGATGCTTTTCATATTCCCCGCTGTCTGATGAGGAAAACTGTGAAAGGGAAAATATTAATGAGCCTGTTTCTCGCCCTGAGTGGGCCTGAGGATTAATCATTGAGGTTGCAGTTTAAAATAGATTTTGGTCTTTTGTACTTGGTGTAATCTGTTGCGTCGTAATTTTCAGCTAGTTGAATTAGATTATTAGGATGCACAGATGCTACTGAAAAGAACTTAGTTGCTATAGTCTGCATGAAGGTATAAATATAGGGGACTTCTGTGTCCCGGTGAAGTTGCACAGTGCGTATGAACCATGGTGCGTTCAGGATTATTCTGAGACATTTATTCTGCACACGTTGTAGTTTGAGGATATTAGTATTAGCAGTAACTCCAAGCCGGAGAAGCATAGATGAGTACAGGACGAATCATCAATTTATATATAAGCAGTTTGATTCTGGTGCTCAATTTGCTGTGTCTGTTTATTAGAGGATAGAGCTATGTAATGATTTTTGATGTCTTTGAACATTGAGACGATATGGGAGCTGAAAGTCAATTTTCTGTCCAACATGCCAAGATATTTGATCTGAGACTGCCAAGGGATTTCTGTATTAAACAGGAGAACGTGTCCAGTAGGAAGCATTGATCTTCTGGCGAACAGTACGGCTACTCTTTTCTGAGGATTTATTTTGAGTCGCCATTTGGTGAAATATTGTTCAATTATCAGTAGATTTTCCTGTTATTTTGATTGCAAGGTGCGGTTTTAAAGATCTGGTTAATATCGCTGTATCATCTGCATATAAAGCTTTGATAGATGACAGTGGGTTGTGCGGAATATTACATATAATAGCACATATAAATAGAGAAAAAAGTTGGTGCCAGTAGTGATCCTTGTGGAACACCAGCCAAGATACGTTTTTGTATGAAAAGTGTGCCATTTAACTTAACTTGCATGCCCCTATCATAGAGGTATGATCTGATCAGGTGAACTACTTCCAATGGCATTCCAGATATTATCATTTTATATAGCAAGCCGTGGTTCCAGACTTTGTCGAATGCACTGTCTATGTCAAGGAAAACAGCCCCAGTGCATTGACGCCAGTTAAATCCCGTGGTAACATATTCTACCAATCTGTATACTTGTTGTGTGGTACTGTGAAATTGTCAGAATCCAAATTGCTCCTCAGGAAGAAAGTTTAATTTGTGCACTAGTTCTTGGAGTCTAGTGAGAATTACTTTCTTGGCAACTTTGCCTAGGTTGGAGAGGAGGCTAGTTGGTCTGTAGTTTTGAGGTGATCGCGGCTCTTTTCCAGGTTTATGGATTGGGATGACATCTGCTAGTTTCCAGTGGGAAGGAAAATATTTGTAGTGCAAGATGGAGTTTATAATGCTAGTCAGATGCACAATAGCTGTGTGGAGTAGTAGTTTTATCACCCTGTTTTGTGATTCCATCAGGTCCAGGAGCCTTTTTGTTTTTAAGATTCTTGATGATGTCGTATAATTCTACAGGTGATGTGGGTGTAATTTGACTAGAGCATGTGACAGAAAGTTTGAGCGAAGATCTGACATGTCGATGAACCTCGTATATGTGATTGAAGTCGAGATGGTCATATGAGGGTTTGCATAGCTTTACTAGAGATGTTACTATTGCGTCGGCTTTGTCTACGTCGGTATGGATAAGGCCATTATCTGTTTGGAGAGGAAGAAGAGGTTTGTTTTTATTCTTGATGATTTTGATAAGATTCCATATGGAGTGATTGTCAGGAGATATAGAATTCAATTTTCCTTCCCAAATTTGATTTCTGTGCGCTGTGAAGGCATCTCTAACTGCAGAATTGAATCTGTTCAAGATTCTTTTATCTTTAGGTGTTTGCGTGTTGTGATATCTTTTTCTTACTCTCTTCTTTTCTTTGATCAAGTTCATAATGTCTTCTGGCAAGTGGTTAGATCTGGGAGTAGTTCTGGAAATAGTTACTGCTGCAACGGCAGTTGCTGATTTGTTTAGTTAGATCCTTTATAGCTGTTTCAATTTCTTCTGTGGATTTAATCAATGGTACAGGACCGATATATTTTGGGAATACTTTGGATAGCTTATCCCAAGGTATATATGAGTGGGGGAGGAGGAGACAGGTTATCCTGGTTTCCCAGCTTTAATAGAATGGGATTGTGGTCAGATGGAAGATCATTTAGAGTCACTACACTGTACTGGAGTCTTACATTCTGTAGGATAGTTATGTCTAGTACATCAGCCCGACCGTATGTGTTGTGATGGGTAGGCGCTGTGAGGCCTGCCACAACCACATTGTTGGATCCAGTGTAAGTAGCGAAGATGTGACCATTTTTATTTTTGGAACGGCTATTCCAGATGGGATGCTTGGCGGTTAAGTCGCCAGCCATGTTGATCAGTATAGCGTTCAGATCTGAAAACAGTAATGTTTTTTGCGGAGGATTATATGCTGCGAAAATCTTTAGTTTTCCCACCATGCACGTGGGAATTTCTATGCCTGTAATACAAGATTAATGGTGGATGGAATATTTATAGAGGGATAATTGATAATTTTTAATGTAAATAGCAGTGCCACCTCTGCAGGATAATCTGTCAGTTCTGCCCATCTGGTATCCATTTATTTTGGGATTATATAGTGTTTCAGCACATCTCCGACCATCATTTATTATGATGGTCGGAGATGTGCTGAAACACTACGTCTGTGAGACGGAGTTAACCTGCGGACAGTATCAAGGATTTTAAGGGAAGTTTCAGGTGCAGCATCCCAAACATGTGAGCAAGAATTCTACGCATGGGCGGATTTGGGATTTGTATATAGTTAGGAGTTGGTTGAGTGTAAAACATCCTTTTGAATGAAACAGAATGCCAAGTTTCTTGGATGTAAGAGGCTATTGATGTGATATGCTTACGCCAGGAGAGACTGGAGATAAACGTTAGTCCAAGCAGAGAGAGAGAGAGAGAGATCTGGTGATTTGTGTGTTATTGAGGGTAGGTGAGAAACGGCAAGACTGTATTTTGGTGGCATTGAACATGACAAGATTATCCTCGTCCCATTGAAGAATAGTATGAAGATCAATGTTTAAGTCATTGGTTGTAGATGATCTTGTAGCCTGGGGTGTCAGAGTACTGCATAGTTCGTGGAATGAGTAGGATGAGTGAAAAGTACTCTCGTCAGCAGTGCTGTGGATAGGATTTCTGGTGATTGCGAGCAGGTCATTTATGAAGAAGAGAAAAGGAGTGGTGACACGACAGAGCTTTGAGGCACTCCAGCATTGCGATGAAGCTCGAAGAGAGGAAGCCATCTGCCATGACTCGCGGAGAACGACCAGAGAGAAAACTGGCTACTCAATTACAGACGATGGCTGGGAGACCAAAGCAATTTGTTAAGTAGGTCACGATGCCACACACCGTCGAAGGCTTTGAAAATGTCGAGGGCGACAGCACAAGTTTCTCCGAACCTTTCCATGGCAGGTGTTCATTAGTGGGAAGGTAAGCTAGGTGGTCAGCTATGGATCTTGAATGGCGGAATCTGTACTGGTGGTCGCTGATTAATTGGTTGGCCTCTAAGCGGAAGATTTGGCTATTGATGACGTCCCCCGTTATTTTGGAGATGACTGATGTGATGAAGTGATGGCAATTGGGTGGTAGTTTGATGGGTGACTTCTATCACCCTTTTAGGAATAGACTGGATATGAGATTGCTTCCATTCATTGGAATGAGTACCAGATATGTATAATAGATTGTAGAGATGATGTAGGACGTGATGATGCAGCATTGTAGACATGATGCATTCTGAAGCACAATGTCTGAGAACAATTCGTAACCAGAAGGCTTAGCTTCTATTTGGACTCGAGACAAGTTTTTTGTTGTTGGCCTTTATGAAATCAGATTTGGATCTGCTGATGACTGATTTGCATATGTTTCTTGCTTTGGGTAGGTAGAGTATGAAGCTGGAGTTCTTGAAGTGAGCCACCTGCAGTAAGCTATTTTTTTTTCTGCAACTACTACACTGTCGTCTGTTGAATTTTTGATACACTTCTTTTGATACACCTTCTGTTGAATCCGGACTTGGAAAGAGTATTATACCTGGAACTGTGAATGAAGATTTTCATCATCATCATGCTTGCAAAGGATTTAGGCCTAGAGTGGCCCGTTGTCGCATTAGAAGTCATCGTTGAATCTCTCTTAAGAGGACGTCCTGGTTTTCTTTTTCGTTGTGGTTTGTAATTTAAGGCTTGTTTCGGTAATCTTTCTGTTTTCATTCTTTTAACGTGTTCCTTACATTTATGTTTAGATTTTTTTATGTTTTTTTCTATTACTGATTCCTGGTTTAATTCCTTCATAATTTCTTCATTTGGACAAGATTTTCCTGAGAATTTCTGTAACTCATTCAGGGCAAGTGTTTAGGGCCAGATAAGAGGAACAATAGTTAGACCAAGAAAAGGAGGAATAGAAATCCTGGATGTCATCCCACTTGGCCACTTGGCTCCTTTGTAGTGCTAGAGGACGCCACGATGGGGGGGGGGGTGGACTTTCTCTGAAAGAGGAGACTTGTACAAGATTATGGTTAGAGTTGCCGAGAAGAGTGATGACCTCTACGGTGTATCTAGAAGGAGAATTGGTAAAAAAGAGATCCAGAATATTTGGAGACTGTAGCGGGTTAGCAGGAATTCCAGTAGATAGACGAACGATTTGTGTTAAGTCGTCACTTATGGCAAAGACCTACTTCTCGTCCAGCTTAGTCAGGGGCGTTGGAATAACAGAGCCAGTTGGAATTGTGGACGTTGAGGTTGGCCAGAAAGATGTCCTCACTATTTATATAGCTGGATTGTAGATGGTCGAAGTTCATGGAAAGGAATGTGAACAGGTCAGAATGGTGATCAGTGTTTGGAGACGTAAATGCAAGAAAAGAATGTTACTAAATGGGGCAAGGAAATCTTGAGCCAGAGAATGTCAAAAGCAGGAACTTCTAAATTAGCCATTTTCTGGCAGGCTATGTCGGATTTCACAAAGGCTCAGGTGCCATACTTGTGTCCAAAATAACCGTGAAGTGTGTAGTTTGGGCACTGGATGTGGGCAGCAGGAGATGTAGTTGCAATCTGGGTTTCTGACAAGAATAGGATGTCTGGTCTAGAAGACTGCAAGTGGTATGAACATCATTTATGTTTGTGCCGCAGATGTTAGTCGGAATCTCTTCACTAAAATTCACTTTTAGTGAAGAGATTCCGATATGGTTTGTATGTTTTGACTGGTTGTGATGAGACTTTTTTTGATGGGTTTATGAGGGAAATTCATTTTTGTGCGGTATTACTGTCATTGTTTGTAGGAGCCTTCATAAGTTTAATTGTAATGAGCTGGAAAAATATAGTGGGGAATGAGAAATGAGAAGGAGACTCTCGGACATAACTTCCATACAGAGAGAAACCAGTCTCCGTACCATGACGGACGCCCGTGTACTAACTAACAACCCGCCTGCGACACCACGCTTTTAACTGATGTACCCTCGGAATGGAGGCTGTGGGTCTAAGTATGTTTGTCATGGCCTTGAAGGGTATCACTCACACCGCACGAAGAAGAGAGGGGAGAACAGAAATCAGAATCCCTGCTCTGGAGACCAAACATGGCATTTGCCACTTCAGTGCTCCAGTAAGCAGAGCAGTGGTATTTCACCAACTAATGTATAGTTGGAATTTCCTCCAACTAGTAGGTATCCTTTTCCAGCGAGGATGTTCGCTGCTAAACAGCGTGGCAATTGTGAACGTCGCAGAGCTAATGATGTGCCGTTGTCGATGGAATCGATACATGAGTTGCGCAGTACACCACAGTGGTTGAGTGCGGTATGTCAGTGTGCGGGGACGAGGAATTATGTTGATCTTATTCATTAAAAGTTTATAGAACTGAAAGAGATCCTTCACTGGTGGTTTCTTTCTTTCTTTTTCTTATCCGAAAAACTATCCGTTCAGTTATGTTCGTGATATACTTAAATTACAAGCACTTTTCCCCTTCTCTTTAATGTTTATATATTTAATTTTAAATTCATAATAATCGGATTTGGTGATTATGGGGTCGTACCAGCATAAAATGAAGATGATTTCCAGAAATTATTCAATGCATTAAATGATGCGGCAAAATATGAAGATGTCAACAGGGGAAAATATTCCTGAGAGTTCCTAGAGAATATGAATGAGGGACATTAAGAATCATTGAGCAAATAAACGATCGATTTAGTAAGATATGATATTTCGGAATAGAACTACTAATTAACTAAGGCATCTCACACAATGAAGTACAAGAACGGATATCCGATGCCGTAATCGTCACTTATAAGAACAGAAGTAAAGAAAAAACGAATCCATGAAGAAGTTGTAGAAACACGTACGGAAACATCAAAAACTTAAATTAAAACACTAAAAAAAGTAAAGATGTACAAATATTAAAGAAAATTAGGAAAGTGCAAGTAAAAAAAAGTCCGCTGCAGTCAATAAATAATTGGATCCGAAAACGGAAAGAAATTAAAAAAATCATACGAAAGAATGAAGGATAACGGATGAGCGAAGAAAGTAATGAACTGCCTATCAAAGAAAGAGAAGCAGAAGAGCGCTAAGACGAAGATCGTCTTAAAGCACTTCATTCAACTAGGCGAAAAAGAAAAAGAAATTGATGAAGTTTGAAAATTGTTACCTTAATAATAGTATTAGCATCTCTCTCACTCTCGCACTACATGCCTTAGCGCGCTTCTTTCTCTCTCTCTCTCTTGAGTTTTTTTACGTTCCCTGAGTCCATCTTTGTTAATTCAAGGATTCAGCTCCGTGGTCCTGCATCATTGAAGCTATCTCATAATCAATTATTCCCCATCTTTTGTCTGTATTTTGAACACAGCAAAAAGACCATTAAATGCAAACAGTTATAAGAAAGTAAGAAAAAATAAGTTTATCGCATTCTAAGTGTTCAAAAGATTTCTCACTCTTATTTCTGCCAGTTGTACATCTCACTCTACAAACTAAAATATTTTCGTTTGTTAACGAGTAGTACTGTACAGAGTGTGATGGGATGCTTCTGTGTTCCCATGGCAACAATAGGATCTACTTACGTGGTAAACGTAAATGTATGTTTTATCCTCAGTAGGCTTGGATTCATAACGTAGTAGTAACACGCGCGCTTCTTTCAGACTTTCTGATTGCGAATCCAGTTTTACTTCCTAAATGTCATTTTGAAATTGGGGGGAAAGCACGAAATAAGGGATATTTTAGAAGGTATTTCATTGATTACGGGAGCATTGTGTGTGTGTGTGTGTGTGTGTGTGTGTGTGAGAGAGAGAGAGAGAGAGAGAGAGAGAGAGAGAGAGAGAGAGAGAGTGTGTGATGTGAAGATTAAGTTCACAATGACGTACACCCTATTCAGAACTGAATCATTAGTCTCACTTACTATCACTTAACTAGGCAGGCCAGTCTGTCTGTCTTTATGTTACGCCCCCAACTGTTCTTTTAAGCCTAGATGAAAAAGAAATCGGAGAAAACATTTCTTTTCAGCAGACCTCCTGTGTTACTAGATCTCGTTCTCCATTCCTAAGGCAACAACAACAACAAAAAAGATATCGAATAAAATACAGATAATATAAGGAATGTGTTATGATATGAAAATGGTCATAATTAATTATAAAAAGAATGATCGGCTTCTCTTTCCATTGGCTAACATATTATTACGTCAGTTGAGTTCATGGGTTCAAGTATCTTTTCTTTTCTGTTGTTATTCTCTTCTTCTTCCTCAGTCCTTAGGTAGTTCAAGGATCCTTCTTTCATCTTAACGTCTGACATATTTCGGAATATCATTCTTTTTTTCACAATTGCAAGTTATGAACATGTTTGTTTCCAATATAGTATCGTCCCACGATGTGCCTTACGTTAATGTAAGTACAAAATAGCTTCTGTTCACGAATAAATAAAACTAATAAGATAGTCTGGAGATCAATACGATCCTCCTCGACAATTCTTGATCCAACTTTACGTCAATTGGATTAAGATCAATTTAAGTTGGTTAAAAATTAACCTCATAAGTTTTTTTTGTGTCGCAGTTCCTTTCATTCACTATCCAGTAACGCATCCTGTACGTGCGCCTAAAACATCGCCTGTTCTGTACATATTACGTTTCACTTCTCTGATGCTCGTAAAAAAATCAACTGGGATTTCCTGGGCTCATCTTAAACATCTTCCTTTAACTTCCTTCCTGACTGTTGCAGCTAGATTTTATCCCCAATTAAAAAAAAAAAAAAGAAAAGAAAAGAAAATGAATATGTAACGTCCGGAAATATGAAGCCAGAGTTCTTCCGGTTCATAAAACCCACTTGACTTCTTCAATGTTCCCATTGCAAAAATGAAATCACCTGAGTATTATTAGCGTGGGTGGGATAAAGGTTAGGTAATCCAGAAACCGTGCTTAGTCACAAAAAAATCCAATAGATAGATTGTTTGTCTCGATGCCATTCACAAATACTGATGCAGTAGTGGAATTCGAACCTATAATCTTTTGTTGGAGAGGTGATTCGCTAATCACGTGACCAACCAGGCAGGCAATTACTATACTTTCTTCTTGAATTTTTTTCGGTGGAGGAGAGATAGCTAATATTGAAGAAAACTGATAATAAAATTCATAGAAACATAAGGAAAAATAAAAACTTGATTTAATTAAAAAGTTACATTAAAAGATGCCAAATCTTCTTTATCTTGTGTCTAAATCATGCCTTAGCCTCCTGGATTCGTCACCTCCATCCCTGCTTCTCCAAACATTTACTTCTCTAGTTTCGATAGCACAATATGGTATTACTATTTGTTGAATTAGTCTACTGATTGATGGTGTCTATTCATGTTGTTCTTGAATTTCTTTTGCTATTGATGCATAGAATAAAATTCATAGAAACATAAGGAAAAATAAAAACTTGATTTAATTAAAAAGTTACATTAAAAGATGCCAAATCTTCTTTATCTTGTGTCTAAATCATGCCTTAGCCTCCTGGATTCGTCACCTCCATCCCTGCTTCTCCAAACATTTACTTCTCTAGTTTCGATAGCACAATATGGTATTACTATTTGTTGAATTAGTCTACTGATTGATGGTGTCTATCCATGTTGTTCTTGAATTTCTTTTGCTATTGATGCTTTACTAAACAAATTATCATTTATAGTCTTATTAGAAAATTTGATTACACTGGATATTGTAAATTCTTCGTAGGATTGATATAACTCATGGTTGTATTTAATCATCCAGAGACCATTATTATTCATTGGGCCAAATATTTTTCTAAGGATCTTCCTTTTAAAAGCCGGAATCAAATCCTGCACGCTCTCCACAAGTATACGAGGGTGTGCTAAAAGCTGTGATAATCACCACGAAGGAATTGAGTCAGAACCAAGTAACTTACATCATTCTACATATTCCCTACGAAGGGTTATACACTTGTTACAATGCTGCTGCAAGAAATGGTCTTTCTTGTGGTTATATCAATTGCTTTAATGTCATTTTTGTTCGGGTATTTATCAGTCCCCCCCCGCACATATCTCGGTTTCATATTCGTGTAGTTAACAAGTAGATGAATTATCGCACTTACTTGCTGTGTATTATAACTAATTACTATACTGTAATGGATTGATTGATCGTGTTCTCAATAATACCTGGGAATTGTATATAATTCCCCACAAACAAACAACATCATTTGCTGTTGTTTTTTCTGAGTTTAAATTTATTCATTTTCATGCGAGCAAAAAAAGGGTGTGCTCAAAAACGTAGGAAAACAATGCAGAAATTAAAACTAAAACCGAAGTAAAAATTTGTGAAGTGTTAAGCAGTTGTATGCATTTCATGCGCACGTTAATCTGAATGCACGTGCTCGCTGATGTTTGATTACTTCACTTTATATAGATATTTCACCCAATTTCTCAATGCATTCTTATAGTTCGGGTTAAAATAGCTAGTGAGCCTTGGGCATCCCTTCTTTAGACGTAATTGGTTGGTCATAAACCTTCAACTACAAAAAGAAATGTGTTGGAAGGATTACTTGTACTAAGACTGTTTTCTGATCGGTTGTCCTTCCGAAAAATAAAATAAATCTGCAGCTTATTCTTTCAGTAAAAGGCCTTGTAAATTTCATCTGGTCTTAGACCAGTTTGAGATCAGCACATTTGAACCCTCTTGCCAACCGCATGTGTTTTGAAGCTGATTTGTCTTGTCTTGTGGAAAGACATCCTTGCGAGACCGGCTATCTGAGCCACATTTGGGAATGTCTTCTTGGATTGCATACAATCCCCAGCTTCGATTAGCTATTCGAAAGGTATATCACTTTATCACCATTCCCTTTTTCACAAGCGTGAAAATTATTATCCAGAAAAATGAATAAATAAAAAAAGAATGCATTTCTTACCCCACCGCGGTGTTAGCTCGCCACGCATTCACTTTACGACCTGGTGTGTGTGTGTGTGTGTGTGTGTGTGTGTGTGTGTGTGTGTGTGTGTGTGTGTGTGTGTGTGTGTGTGTGTGTGTGTGTGTGTGTGTGTGTGTGTGTGTGTGTGTGTGTGTGTGTGTGTGTGTGTGTGTGTGTGTGAACCTTCATGACTCTATAACTATATAACTATATCAACTAGTCACAACCGTCCTCTTTATAACCGATTGTGAGTGAGAGTAACAAACATGGAATTAATCTCGTCCTCAGTTCGTTCTTACAACAAACTAGATGATGGCATTGTTGCACAAAATCACAAAAATCTTTCAGATGAGAGAACTGTTTTCGAGTTAGGCTTTTCAAGCACAAAGCGGACTCGAGTGCCCATAAAGACCAACGTAATAATTATATCAGAATTGTCTAAAGAACGAAGAGCATGCTAAGATGTCTGTTTCCGTCGCTCTTTTTATCTTTTCTTAAATTGAAAACAACTGCAGTTTCATACGGTCCTGCATGTTTCCAGTTTCTAAATATACTTACTAATCTACCAGAGATCGCCTTAGATCCTACAAACGATTTTTTGTAAATGAATTATGGCCTCACATCCGTTTAAGTAAGTAACATAAAAAAGGAAGCTATTTAAGTATACTCGTATAGAGAAACGTATACATTTACCAATTTATTTTTATATAATAATAAACAATTTATCAAAAAAAAAAACATTATTTTTCAGTAAAGTGTTTTGCGTCATCAGACTACATCCCACTTCAAGATCATTAGGATGTATTAAAATAATAATAATAATCAATCAATCCATTTAGAATTCACACATAGAGTTTACGCAGAGATGAATCACCAAAACGGAAATCTTCTTGGAACATCCAAATATCTTGAGTCGGCTCTTGGTTTTAGATTGATTCACATAATTTACATTTTAAAAGCCGTCTCGTTTACGTTCAAACTGATGCCGTCAAAACACAATTTGAATAAGGATTTGAAATGCCAAATTTCATTCCAAGGTCTATGAAGCTACTAATAGCAATTCCACTGTAAAAGAATACCTTCATCGTTGTCGGAAATGCCTTAGGTAGAAGGATGGGGCAGGCTCTGAATCTTCGTAGTATGCTTGACATGCCCTTGAAGGGTATCTCAAGCATACTACGAAGATTCAGAGCCTCCCCCATCTTCAAGAGTACAGCAATAAAGTAGTTCCTGAGGCTGGCTGCCAGATAATGTATGGGATCGAGCCCGATGTAACGTGTTTAAGTAGTTCCCAGATCAGTGACGTATAATCCGATACTATCTGCGCTTCCAGATGCCTTGAAGCGCAGAGAGTATCGAGCATCGTCAAAGCTAGGTTATGGCATGGAGAGTGGACACTGTGTCCAAGAGTCTGTCTCTTCCCAGTGCATGTTTCGCTGCTATCTCTTTCCGTGTTCGCCTTTCAAATAGTGCCATGACAATAGATAAAATGTCACTGGAGTTAACAAACAAACTCAAAAAAAAAAAAAAAAATTAAATCAAACACCTTTAAAATATTTCTTCCATATTCACTTCACCATCATTAATAGCATAAAAACTAACTTAACTTATGTATAATCCTACACATGTTCAAATGCAGTCTTCTCTTTTCTACGAACCCCAAATCTCTGCTACAACAACAACCACACTTCATCTTATACTATGCATTGCTTGAATCTTCCTGTCACGTGCTCATGTGTGATTGATATTTCTTGCAGCAGGATGCCTACTCTTGAATCCCCCCTTTTGACCTTCTGTGACTTCAGATTTCCTTTCTTTATTTTCTTTATTATGTGCCATTCATTTGCTGTCCAACTGTCCTAACAGTGAAATCATCTTCCTCGATGAACTGTTGGACGCAACTTTTTTTTAACCTAATGATAAATCTAATCTCCTAAATCATTCTTCTCATCCACTATCTACATAGATGAATAAGATAAATAACTTTCATTATTATTTAGAACATATCATCGATGTCTCCTGTGACTTTCCACCAGAAAGACATCAGAATAATCTTGAACAAAATGGCTTCCAAAAACACAGACAGACTTCTAATCGTGAGGGTATTCAACAATTATACTCTTGAACTTAGCCTGTTTTTTATCATCTCTACACTGCATTGTTCTCAGTTGACATCCACCCGGCAACATCGAGGTAAGCGCATAAACAGCAAATTCAAAATATATAAATAAATAAAAATAAACATACCTAATTGTTGTTTACTGCAAAGTAATTGAGAAGGTCGTCAATGGTCATCTTCTTCAGCACCTGGAGAAGTATTATCTACTCGGTGATTGCCAATATTGATCCCTTCAAGATCTACAGCATATTTCCTTGCCTACATTGCTCACCTCTAGACATGTGCCATTGGACAGGTGGGAGAAACATGGGCTGTTGTACTCAGCAGCATTTCCAAGGCACTGGAAAGGGTTTGGCACTTCTCGGCAAATTGCCATCTTACGATCAACGTTCCACCCTTTTAATTGATTTGCCAGTTTTCTCTCGGATCTTTGACTGTGTGTTAAGTGGAGGGTGTCCTCTTTCTCTGTTTTCAGTTTTTCATTTTAATGCAGTATTCTTCGGGCTCTGTTATTTCACGTGCCCTTTTCCTCGTGTATGTAAAATATCTTCCCTCACCAACCTTCAATCTCATCCACAGTTTTGCCGAGGATAGCACTCTCTCTGCTCATACGAAAAACCTTGCATGCTCAAATATTTCAAAACCGTCTACAATCAGTGCCCTAAACTCTACCTTCATACCGTCTTTTGATGTAACGATAAACTTAGAGAGACATTTAGTGCTCTCATATTTTGGGGTGGTGTACCAAATATCGGGCTAAAAATTCTTGCTCTCCAAAAAGAGGACAGTTTGGCTAACTGACGATTCCTCTCTCACGAGCTCTCTCGCCACTGTCTTAAAGGGCGTCAGTTTCAGCATTGTGGCTCTTTTACACATATTCTCGTTCACCATCCATTACGCCTACAGTAACACGAGCTGCTCAACATCCTTTTACAGTTGAACTTCTGTGACTCACCGAAAGTTCTGCTCACATTCATCTTTCATTCCTTTTTACCTCGGCTCTATGGAATAGCCTCCCCCGATGAAGTATTCCTCCCAAAGACAACCTCCAGCTCTTCAAAGGAATATCAAAAGACTGCTTTTCTCTTGACCTCCCCCCTTTTGTTATAGGCTTGGCAGCCTTTCATCTGTGACAGTAATGAAAAACTAACATGAAATAAATAAATAAATACTATTTGACTTATTCTTCATGATTATGAATTTAAGAAAATTAGCAAAAATAAAGTCGGCAGATTCAGTCATTAACGCCAAAACAAAAACTGCGAATTCAAAGAAGGGTTATCATCTTACGAATGCTGAAGTGAATTAACTACAAGCCGCAGAAACTTATTAGTCTGTCGACTTCTCGGAAGATGTTTGTGTTGATAGATAACGCCTTGGAAAAAAACAAATAAAATAAAAAATGTGTTCTTCATCGGACGGCTTTGAATATGTACAACTAGGTGTAGATTTTGTTCTGTCAAGTTCTTTATAATAGCGATGCCATTCTATAACGCAGCATAAAAACTTTATGCTTTTGTGAACTCCCTGCTGAAAAGACAAAAAGATAAAAATAAAATGAGAAATTCATTGACGAACCGCAAACTAACAAAAACCTAACAAAATTAAATTACTTGCTAGCGATGTGGAGTGGAACCCTCTGTTCTTCATTAAAACTGTCTTTGAAACCAAAGAAAAAATGACAGAGAAAAAAAGAAGAAAAAAGCTAAGAAGCGAAGTATTGTTTCCAGAACAAATCCATTTATCAACAAAACAGTTAGTGCGCTGTTCGATTCTGTAATGAAAGCCAAAGAAAAGTTTCGACCATGCGCCATCTGACGGCAACAAAGAGAATTATTGTTATTGTTATTGGAAATATTTTTACTTTAACAATGTCAACGAAAAAAATAAATTTAGCTTTGTTTATTTGTTAGATATTTTTATTACATGAATTACTGTTGGGATTCTAAACCGTGTTAAACTAATCACTAGAGTACAGAATTTAAGTTGGTGGACAATTACTGTAAACGAGGTTAGATTTAATTCAAAAATCTGCACAGTTAAAAGTTGACGTGTAACAAAATGCCCTGCTCCCCCCTTTTGCTCCTCCATAGGACAGTGTTTTTAAACGTTTCTTCAAAACGCACTAGGCAGCAGAACACTGGCTCGGAGAGACTTAAGTCCAAGACTCTCTGAGCCGTGGAGAATTCCTGAGGGCTTTGGAACTGCAAAAATAGGTAACGATACTAGCGGACCACTGGAGAAATGTTTTTGAAAAAAATCCTCAAAGGGTACATCAAACAGAGGGGAACTTTCATTCCAAAGTTCAAGTCTTTTCTGCTCACATTAAATTCTGCAATACTTCAGCACGGAGGCATCTCAAAAAAAAAAAAAAAAAAAAAGAAAATCGAGTATCGAAGAGAATTTGGTGTTCGTGATGTACAAGCTTTAAAATTCTAAGTACGTCTTTGCTGCAAAGGATACAAATGAACTGCAACTTTGTATAATATAAACTGTATGTTTAAAAAGAATTCTAATTAGGCACATTCGAACTTACTCCGAGGAAGCTTCGCCCATCTGTTCGTGTGCATGCTTCAATTATTTTTCGAATATAACAAACTCCGTAGTTCCATGCCATCCCTACTCAACTAGACAACCATCTTATTTTGACTTTGAGGGGGTTTTTGTTTGGTATCTTCGCTCTTTCCCTGAGGACGCTTGCGGTTGTCATAGTAACAGAAATTGAACAATGCGGTCTTTTCTAGCAGTCGTCTGGTAGAAAGAATGAAATCTTCCCTTCGAAGTTACAAAGGCAACAAAACTGCCCCTGGGAGAAAAGAGACCGCTAACTGTTGTTCTCGATACATCCTGATTTAAACGGAGGCTTTCTAGGATACGGCTGGGTTTTCCTCAAAAAAAGACGTTCTGCCATTTGTTAGATGAGCAGGTTGAGGGAGTCTCCAGAAAAGATGGTTGTGGATATGAACCATTGATGCTCACTAGGCAAACCACATGTGGCCTTAGTTTAACTTTCCATCTCTCTCTCTCTCTCTCTCTCTGTCCTGAAAAAGAGAGAAAACAATTAAAATAGCGTATTTTATGTACTGAGCAAGAGAAATGATTAGTTATGTAGTAAACAAGAAATTGAATAATCATCTGCTTTACAGTACATTATTAACGTTTACTTTTTTTTTCAAATATTCGGAATTATAAAAGTATTTTACCATAATTAATACTTATAGTTATATAAACACAATTTAAATAAATAATGGTTTTTTATTTCTATCAAAATTTGCAATAAATAAACAACTAACATGAGCACAGAGGAAATTTTTATTTACACGTTAAAAAATAAATGATAGAATATATTTTAAATAAGCATAATTGAATGTGACTGGGTGTATGCTGATGACACGGCTATTCTAGCCAGATCTCGCCAACCATATCTGGTTACAAAAAAAACTACAAGACACCATCCTGAATCTAGAAAAATGGTTTAAAGACTGGCGACTACAAATAAACCCCCAGAAAAACAAAACGAAACGCTTCACAAGAAGACGAGCATCCCCCAAAGGAGACATCCCCCTGTTCCACTCCAAAATTCCCTGGAAAACTGAAGCAAAATATCTCGGAATAATTCTCGATAAGAGATTATGCTTCAACAGCCACATCAAGAGCACATGCACCAAAGCTTCAAAAGTTATCGCCCAGCTCTACCCCTTGATCAACAGCCACAGCAAACTAAGCTCAACAAATAAAATACTACTGTACAAGACAGTGATCCGTCCCACAGTCATATACGCCTCCCCAGCCTGGAGCCATACCTCCAAGACAAACATCCTCAAGCTACAAAGATTACAGAACAAGTGCCTGCAAATGATACTGGACGCCCCGTGGTTCATCAGGAACGCCCAGATCTACCGGGATATAAATATCCCCTACATCTCTCCACTACTACGCTCCCTAGCATAAAAATTCTTTATGAAGACATCTACGCATCCAAACCAACTAATTCAGAAAGCCGGAAACTATGACGGTGATGACCACTGGAAACATAAAAGCCCGAAAGCCATCCTAACACTCAACGACGAATAACCACTTCTGCCCACTCAGGGCGAGCTAAAATAGTTCACAAATCTCTCCCATCACTGATCCCGAAACAGACAACAGGGAATATGAAAAGCGTCAAGCTTCACCCTCTGGGCCATATATGTCCTGCGTCCTGCGACTGGGTGTACTGCTGGACAGAAAACTAACCTTCAGTCCACATATAAAAGCCTCATGTACAAAAGCATCAAGAGTCATTGCACAGCTTTACCCTCTTATCAATAGGAATAGCCAGCTGGATACCAAAATAAAACTGCTCCTTTATCAGTTGATGATTCGACCCATTATTACTTATGCATCCCCAGCCCGGAGCCACACCTCAAGTACAAATATCCTCTAACTACAGAGAGTGCAAAACAAATGTCTCCGCATGATCTTAAACGCACCATTGAATATCAGAAATGTCCAACTCCACCGGGATACAAATATCCCCTACATCTACTCTTTCCTGCAGTAAAGTTCTTCTCAGCATCCTCTTCACATCCAAATGAATTGGTGCAACAAGCAGCAAATTATGATGAAACAGATTTCTCCAAATATAGGATTCCCAAGGCCATCCTACTTCCAAATGAAGATCTTTAAATTGCACCCACTCAGGCAGAGCACTTAGCTCATAAACGTTTCCTCACACAGCAACCTTATCAGATAGCAGGGGTTATAAAAGCATTTTGCGTCACCCTTACAGACAGCAACGTCTTGCGTCTTCCGATATTGGATTGGATAGTTAAAAATTATATTATATTTATTATTTTTTCATAAAATTAATTAGGTTAAATAATTAGTTAATCTAATTAATACTTGTAGTTATATTAACACAATTTAAATAAAAAATGGTTTTTCATTTCTATCAAAATTTGCAATAAATAAACAATTAACGAGTACAGAGGAAATTTTTATTTACACCTTAAAAAATAAATTATAGAATATATTTTAAATAAGCATATTGGATGGTTAAAAATGTATTCTGTTTATTATTTTTTCACAAAAACAACGTGAGATCTCAAAACATGCAAAAGTAGAATGAGATCAAGAAAATGTGTTTTATTTATATATTTATATATAGAGAGAGACACATTCGGATATGTTCTGTTGAGAAATCTTTTAGATTGTAGGAAGGGAGGCTGTTAACGATCTCAATCATTTTCTTGGGTTTAGATATACGTAGGCTGTTCAATAAGTAATAAGACTATATTTATACAGAAAACAGATTACCTTTAATCGTCATCATTTACATGGTCTTTTTCGAAGTAACTACCGTGAGACTCGATGCATTTGTCCCAACGTTGCGTCCACTTCTTAAACACATGCGAGAGTCCGTTTTTTGAGAGTTCTTTCAAAACCGCTCCGCAGCTTTTACACATGCCTTGTTGCTTTCGAAATGGCGGCCTCTTAGTGGTTTCTTGAGCTGAGGAAACAGCCAGAAATCGCACGGTGCGAGATCAGGACTGTTATGGAGGGTGTGGTAGGATATCTGTGTTGTTCCTCTGCAAAACGTCCACTACACAACCAGCAATATGTGGCCTTGCATTATCGTGGTGCAATAAGAAGCCATTCTTCAGCAATGGACGCTTCCTTTTGACGTGCTTGACGATAATCGCTGCTGTGTTGATCATTGTCTCTGTGATGGACGTTGAAGGACTTCCCTCACGTTCAAGATCTTCCACATTTTGCCTTCCTTCCTTAAAAGTTTTATGCCAGCGAAAAACACTTGCCCTCGACATTGCTTCACCGTGGAAAGCTTCGCGTATCATGTTAAAAGTGTCCGATGCCAATTTTTGCAAACGCACACAAAATTTAATCGCATAACGCTGTTCCAAGGACGCTTTTATTTCGACGACTGGTCGCGGCTCGAAGGCGCGCTGAAACAAGCTTGCGTTTAGTCACGTGACATTCTGGCACATCAGCCCGTATACACCATCTATCAACCTTTTTTGTTAATACAGACAGCAACATTTCTTTATTCCACAGAAATTAATATTGTGATGAGTGGTTTCGCCACAGTAAAATTAGTCTTATTACTCATTGAACAGCCCTCGTATATAAACCCAGTGTTCTGTAATGGAGACAGAGAAGCTTCTATTGAATAATTCTCCATTCTGATTTTTATCTCGTAGCTGCTTTCCTTGTAAAAATGCTAGATTATGTCTATAGAATGTTATCTTCAATTTGCGATACTGATTAATTTATTAAGGAGAATGTAAAAGTAAGGACTTTAAAAAGTTAAGACAACGCGTATCTTATCTCTATTTTCTTCTTATCTTCACTTGTGCGTCTTCTCCATTAATGGATTAAATTTAGCTTTTCATTTGACTCTTTTCAATTAAACAAAAGTAAAAGGCATATGAAATAACCGGTGAAACTTAGCTAATCATTTAAATAACCTTCTTTCTGTTTTTTTTTTGGGAAATTCTTTTTTAAGCCACCAAACGTTGGAATAAAAACAGAAGATGAAAGTAGAGCCAAAGGGATGATCCTTTTTCAACATTTGATTGATTTAATGCTGGAAAACTCTTTTTTCCCTCATTAGAGCAACGTAAAGCAATAAGAAACCCTTTTTTATAACAAAATCGAAATGACTGGTAGTAGGAAATCATTTTCAATCAGGTAATGAACGTCTTATATTCGAAGAGCACTTTACATACAGTTTTAAGTGGTCGATAGAGGAAATAAAAAACAAATAACATTTGATGTTTAGATTTTTTATGTTCGGGAATTTGTCTCGCATGACTGTTGGCATCCTCAAGGGAAAATGGAAGCAATGGGAAATTAAAAATTGAGATGAAGGTACAGCCTTTACGATAGCATCAGAGCCCGGAAGCCTGTCCGTAAATTTCTTTACGGAGACTGTCGTCAGATATTTATACTCCCCATACTGCTGTTTACAGAGATAACACCTTGATAATGCGACTACCTCTTTAAAGAGTTCTTCTGTCATTTAGTTTTAGGTTTTCTCTTCATTATCTTATTACTGTATCATCTATTGAGTTAAGAAGAGTCAGTCGCATTGAAGTAGAAAACACCAGTTGGAGACCGAAATGGTAACTAATGTATATACTGCAATGAAAAGGTTGGTAACAAGTTATTTCTCCTCTGATATCTCTGGTGGTCCTCGCACAACCAATTTTACCTAATTCCTCTTTACACATGAAGCCAACTACACTAATGTCACAAGTGTGTATACCAATACTTTTGAAATGGTAGTGTACATGGATAAATGTAGCTCAGATAAGGATCGGTAGAATTTATATCCCTAAAGAAAGTCATTCAGTAATGAGTTTAAAATGAGGGTACGAAGAGCATGGTTAATGACAAAACTCCCTTCAACGTCTTAAAGTACCTCGAAGTACCTTTACTTCATCATCTTGAAATTTAATTTATTTGCTTGTTTATTTATCGTAATCACGACACCAGATGTCGCTTGCCAATACGACCGATCATTTCCAGATGCAATTCGTTTTTGTAGAGTCTTTGAATATTCCTGCTGTTTAGTGGATTTCGCTGATAAATCTAATTGCTTTTAATCCACGTCCTTCTATTTCGTTTAGGTAAAGTTAAGTCTCTCTCTCTCTCTCTCTCTCTGATCGTAATAGATGAATGCTGTTTTTCTAAAAATATTCATAAGCAAACAAGTCATAAAATTACTTACATCACGATGTTTCGTGAACTGTAAAGAAAGTGCAGCGATTTTCTTTCCGAATAAACTCTTAATTAAATTATTTTTTTTTAGTTGGCACGCTTACGTTAATTTATGGAAACAAACCGAACGAAAAAAAAAAGAAAAATAAAGATGGGCATATTTCTAGAAATCAGCTTAATCAAAACAGACGAAGTTCGTTTTAATGAAATATCGCACAAACAGAATTCATTTTGCTATTTGAAGCTTTATTTGGTTGAGATGATTGCAGAAAAGAGTTTTGAATGTTGCTAGAATGAATTCATATTTCGCGATTAAAAAATTAAGTTCGCCTGACGTCTAAATCATTTCAAAATCTGTTCTTTGGTTTATAAAATTTATGTTTAATAGAAGAAGTGGAAGTTGTTTCTTTCTGTCGTAATTGTCTCCTTCTAAACTCTTAATTTGCTTCTTAAATTATCTTCCTAGAAAATATATTCACTCTTTTTAAGATGTAAAATTGTTCAGATGCAAAACAGACACTCCTTTAGTCTGTCCGTTGCCACGTTATTTATAGACTCTGCTTGGAAGTACGTCATTGAAATTTGGAAATTTGTCCATTTTTGTAAAGCATTTTTGAAATGCTTTACAAAAATGGACAAAAATATTGGAATTTTGTTTTCATTTGGACCATATTAATGACAAAATTAGACAAATCTCTCAATTATTATGACAATGCATATGTCATTATACAGCAATGTGATCAAAAAACGCAACTTTTTTATGATTTTTATGTTGTATGATAGGCCTAAGTAGCCCTGTGGAAATGGCATTTACCTCCATAGCGCTAGGAATTCTCAAAGAAAGAGAATTCCAAGTTCGATTCATTCTCTCACCACAGAAGCTTTTTTCTAAGCCTTTCTTTCACTCTGGTATGGGCATGTGGGATTTTTTCTCCTAGAAACTAGGATTTTTTATCTCGCAACTCAATAACATCAATCACAGAACTTACACTATTTCACGCAATAATATATAGTATTAGGATTATGGACTACAGCTAGAGATAAGAGATCTGTTAATCTCTGTTCCCTGGATGTCATTTAAAATCCCTGGTAGTCTTGGGCCGGCTATCTGTGATTTCTGGCTAAGGCAGATTGACTGCCACCCTAGTTTCCAAAAACTTAGGACTAAGCAGACCTCGCCTACTCCCTGTAGAGGTAAATTAGCGATTTTAATGATTTATGATTTCCTTTGATTTCTATGATTTGTAATTTTTTATGCGTGTTGTATGTGAGCATTGACGAAATCCTTTTCGTCGTGTAGGTAACGTATGACTTGATTTTTTCCCCTCCATTCTCTAAATCAACAATTAGAAAAATCACGAGTATGTTATTTATGAATGATCAGATTTATATTTTTTGAATATTTTCCGAAAAAAATATTTTGTCTGTCTCAACATTTGTCTAATGTGTTGTTATTAAAAAACGATCTGTAAATTAAATAATAATAATAATAATTAAAGCTGGTTAAAAACAAAATGCCTAGTTATGTTGCTAGAGACTTCGGTTTCAGTCACTTGAGCCTTCTACCTCCAGAGAATTACTAAAACGTTATCCCTGAAATAAATGACACTTCTCAGAATCTTTCGACACTCGTCCCCAGTGCGAAGAACTTTATTCGACTGTTGTAAAAAGGTTTTATGAGCAGCACGTCTCCTTAACCAGTTCGATGGGGATTTATTTACTTCTTGACATGTGACATTTGAAAAAAGAAAAATACTATCAAGGAGCTATACTTGAGATCAGACATAAAGAATAAGATTATGTGTGTATCATCACGTGAAACCATGTCACAAACGAACGCTTGTTCACTAAAGGTTTTCCGAGTATCAGCCAATCCAAATGCAGAGAGAGATAAAGGGCTCGTTGTTGCTGACAGTAACCACATTTTAGAAAGCCGTTTGTCAAATATACTCACTAAACAAGAGAAAAAATAATAAATAAAACATGTTAGAATTTCGGAAACTTTTGAGTTCTTTTTAAATTCCAAAGTCTAAAAATGCAACATCTCAATTGCTGCATTTTTATGTGAATGCTCATAATTCGGACAATTTAGTTTAATTGGGTGATGCTAAACAGTCAGACATTGGATACACATCTTTTATATCTTCATTCGGGAACTAAAGCATTCTGGTCGCCTACCTAGTAGCGTGTTGGCCTCGTATGGCCAAGATAATTGCTAACATCCGTCTTGGCATTGACTATCCTAGACGACGGACGGTATCCGGAGATATTCTGAACCCACTAGACAGAATAACACTCCGGAGATCAGTGACCCAGCAAGACGCTGGCCTCTCCAGAAAGATGCTGCGTTCGACATGATCCCACAAATGTTCTGCACAACTGAAATGAGAATTAGGCGACCAAGGAAGCACGCGAATTCTTGAAAATGCTCTTCGAACAATGTTTGCAAAATGCGAGCCTCGGGACATTGTCATTATGGAAGAGTCCAGATCCATTTGGCTTCATTGTCACCATGCGGGGCAATACCTAGTCTGAAACAATCCCAGGTACGAATTGGTGGTCAAGGTGTGTTCAGTGGAGATGAGAAGGTGTCCACGAGATATTCCCCATACCAGGATATCACCTCCTGTTTTCGGCCAATCGAAGTCTTCAATGTGCTCACAAGTATATAAAGTTTTGTTCCCGTGACTTCTGCTTTGCCACGAGCAGACTTTGAAGACACGATTGGTGGTTTTCCATCAGTGGAAGGGATCAAGAAGACAGATACTAAAATATGACGAAAGTTAAAAGGGTGTTTGCCATTTTGCCATGAACTAGGATAGATTTGTATGGACTAAAACTCGGAAAAAATAATAGAAAATACAAATTCGTCTCTACAGACAGACGATTGCATCAGCATTTGTATAACTATTTCACTCATTAGATCACATCTGCGAGTGATTTTAACAAATGATTCTTGAGAACTAAGAAGAGCAAACTCCTTCAAACCCCCTTGCTTAATAGCATTAACATTTCTCAAAGATCGGAGCGTCTTTTCTTGCTTAAAAAACTGACTTCGTTCGCTGTCTCATTCCTGCAACAGATAAATTAATATAACATAATCGGCGAAGAAAAACTCTCCGCATGAGGTCATTATGGAAATTTATAAACCTTCATTAACGAGGGGTGGAAAGAAGCAAACCCTGTAATTTCTTACTCTTTCTTGAGCGTATTAGGGGTATGCTGTCTGATTTCATTACAAGAAAAATTCTTCTCAACGCTTAATTCTTTTTTAATTCTGTATACGTCGGTCGTTCACCGTCTCGATAGAACTTTCTAACTTCGAAAGAGGAGGCGAATGCCGTCTTTATACGGCAAACAAAGAGAGGAGAGAGAGAGAGAGAGAGAGAGAGGGAGAAACCGGAAAAATACGGAAGCCGCTAGAGGCTTACCGTGTAATGCTAATACAAGTTTGTAGGACAAAAGCTGAACAAGCACTTACATCAGTAGGGATGGCGATGATTAGTTAGTTTCTTTTACGTCATGGAAGAGATGGCGTTAAGTTTTGCTGGCTCCTGCATCGCTCATCCTGAGTGAGAATGAAAAAGATCTTGATGAATAACGTATAAGATGAAAATCTTTTTTAAGCTACCCACAGCTGCTGATAGATGGTCAAAAGATTTGTTTAATTTATTCCCAGTGTAGTTATTTCTGGGTCATTTACTCATAACGATGGCGGAATATTTAAAGCGATAATAAATGGACGTTTTAAATGTAATACGATGAAATTAGACTTGTGTGAAAGAAGAATAAGTTTGGGAGGAAATGTCCTAAAAAAATAATACAACAAAGCAATTAATAGTTCAAGTTATAGAATTTTGAAAGAAAAAAAGCAAAAAAAAAAACCAGTTTTTCTTCAATTAATCATAGGAATCGTAAAGGTTAAATTCTGCTGACATCTTTTTCGACTTTTAGCCACTCTAAGCGTCGTTCATTTTTGTTGATCTTTTTCATTGTGACGTTTCCCTTTCAGAATAGGACGCCACGCGATTTATTCTTTGCATGAATCAACGAGTCTAACACACGAGTTTGAAGCACGCGATAGATCCATTAAAGGAATAATTTGTCACTTTTGTTCGAAACTGTATAAAACTGTATTTAGAACTTTTATTTGTAAGCTATCAGTGAGACATGGAGGGCGAAAATAAGTAATGAAAAAAAAAATGTTTATTGGAATGAAACAAAGAACGAAATAACAGAATTAAATGACAATATATATATGGGGGAAATGTGGAAAATGATTATCATACGAATGGGATGATTTCCATAAAAATAATGGAAACGCCTCTATAGAATAGAACAGAATATTCCCAACTTTATTCAAAATGGGATTGTGCGAACTAGTTGACGTGTTTTTTCCCTACGGGATTTATTAAAATGTTGAACTACAATAATAGAACGTTGAATATATTTTAATATATTTGCTGGGCGTAGTTCATAACTACAAACTGCTGAGAAAAAGACCAATCTGCCATAATCATATGATAATCATCGTTTACTACCTACTTAAATCGAGTGAAATACAGATGAGAAACCAGGTGGCTCTCAGGGAAAAATTTACAGTCAGCAGGTGTAACTTCTGCAAATTGTTTGCTTAATGCTTACAGCGGGCGCTGTACTTGATGAGGTCAGCTACGGGGAGGGTCGCTGACAAAAGGGACACCACCGCTACATGCATAATAAAATAAAGACGGCAAAATACAATTACAAAATACAAATAAATAAATAAAATCACATAAATAAAATGCCCTTCCTATTCAATAAATCCTACAGAAATGTAAATAAATACAACTTTCGGATAATAAAAATAAATCGAAAGCTTGAATGTTATTTTGACTTTCTAGCCTGTAGAATCATTTATATTCGTTTCGATTTTTTTTTCTGAGTCCAAATACGATTGAAAATATTGATTGCAATGAGGAGGACAAATTCGAAGAGGCGGAAACAAACTCCTTCAGTCACGACAACTTTCTTTCCGTCTCAAATGTAACCACTCGAAATATCTTTCTATTGGACGATGCATACTTCCGCGTGTCTGGTAGCGGACTTGTATTGAATTTCGGAAGTTTGTCTTATGCAACATATTATTTTTATTATTAAAGTTTAAGCGAACTTTGCCATTCGATCGCACGCCGAGATGTTTCCATAAACAACACACACACACACACACTTGCCTCGTTTAGCGAAAAGCATTCTTTCTCTCTTCGTCTACTTATTCCTAGAGTACATTGCTTTATTTATTTACTTTTATTTATTTTATTCGATCAATATAAAACTTATTAATATCTTTATATTCGTAAATAGTTAATGATTGTTTACAAAAAAAAAAAAATAATAAAATAATAATAAATAAAATAAATAAAAAATCTGTGCGTTCGAATCCCGCGTAAACAATGGATGTTTGTCAAAAGCCTGTTTTAGACGAGCTTATGAAGCTTCTTGAGTTTATATAAGGCTTGTCTGCTTAAAAAAAATGTAAAAGAACAATATATGAAATTGACTAAATAAAAATCGACTGCAGTCTTGTTAATTTGTGACTACATAGAAAAAAAAATAGAATTCATTTATAGTTCATTTACATCATGCATTAAAATTAAAATTTGTAATCTAATTACAAAATAGACATATCGTTAGTTTCATCATGCGGCCATAATGTGCAAGTGTTTACCACCGACTGCGACTGCGCTACTGAGGCGCCATCTGGATATAGATTGCTCTCGTATTTGTTATCTTTAGTTGCGTCCTTAAGCGATGTGACATCAAGTGATAAAAAAATACATTTTGGGATGATAAAAATAAAATTTCAAACAGAATAAAGTGGACGCTCCACATCTGAGTGATGCAGTTAACTGTTTTAGTAGAAACTTTGAAGTTCGGACAGTTTTTTTTTTTTCTTTTTTGGCTTATTAAATTGGTGACGAAACCACCACTGTAAATTGTTACTCTTGGCATATTATTGAGTAAGAGTTCGTAACCAGTTTAGTATTCTGATTTCACTACTCATCCTATGTATAACTGAATGCAAGCAAGGTTTGATGAAAAGGCATTATTAAAGCGTCATTGATCGCAAGGGGAATGTCTAAGTAGCGAACCTTTATTAGCGAACAGGTGCGTGTCCATGAATAATCCCCGACAATTTACATCGCTTTTCATCTTGGAGGTACTTTGATCAATATCATATACATAACCGAGGCAGCAGAAATATCTTTTGACGGTAATCTTGTCTGGAAAATTCATCAAAAGGATCCAAATTGCAATTCCTGTGGATGGTCTTGTTTCTTCCGACTTAAGATTGGTTTCCGGGATGCAGAAAGGATTCTGAATGTTGCCATGGAAACTAAGTCTCTCTTAGTACCATCGCCTAAAATATTGATTTTAGGTATTCCACACTTGGAATACCTAAAACTGGTAGCAACAGAGTTGAAGTTGATGTCCATTCAATACCGCTCTTTCTTCCGATATTATATCCAATCTTGCAAGAAAGAAATTAACGTAAGTAGCTGCTCCTGTTGGCTTCTACCTCTCTTCTGGTGTCCCACGCAGGATCGAAAAGATTCAGGTTGGTGGATTGAGCGAGCTAGGAGTTCCCCTACCTCCGAAACACTAAGTTATTTTTATTCCTTGATTCGTGGCATTATCATTCAGGAGAGGGAAAGAAATTCCCCTGCCCGTGGGATAATTGTCATTACACGCTGGGTGTGTTGTGAGGATAGGCATCGCAAGAATTGCGATGCCTATTACACGAGTATAAAATTATTCAAAATTATCAGTGCTTGTGCATAAAATTACACAAGCACTGCAATCTCAAGAAAATACAAGATTCTCCATACCGCGTGAAATCTTCCACTCAGCATGAATCGGTAAATGTTTATTACCGTAATAAAAATATCTAAATCAGAAGTTCGAAACGGAAAATTTATAATAGATTATGATCAGGAAAACATAAAGCTAAACGCACACACACACACACACACACACACACACACACACACACACACACACACACACACACACACACACACTATATAACATAATGTAATCCTTCATTAATATCAAATATCATAGACAAATATGAAAATGAAACAATTTGCATAAATAATGACAAAGAAGTTTTCGATTTTATAATCGCATATATATTTATACAAATATGCATATTCATATAAATATAAATAAATATATGAACAGTATAAATATTCTTGTATATTGCTTTAATTTTTATCGTAATTTTTTTTAAGTTGACATCATGAATATACAGGCACGTGATAACGCGATACAGTTAACAACAAATCTGTTCTATAATCCTTATTACGTAAATCCATGCTATTAAAATGAATACTATAGATTTACAATCTTTTGTGGGCGGGATTTATATAAAAAAAGCAAATCAATCAAATGTAGTTAATTAAAAAAATATACTGAAAATATATGTAAAAGTCCTAAAATAAGATAAAACATTGATTGACGTTTTACACCACTGTATGAACGTGCCAAAGTCACGCGATAACATGCGTAGAAGTGATTTAATAAAGATGATTTCAACTGGCTAATGATGCAATAATATGTTGACTATATTTTTAGGGCTTTGCGCTTATCTAATGCGCATCTGAATAAATACAGTTTGTTCAGTTGCTACCAGCGCCCTCAGTCGTACTCGCTGTTCTAAAATATTTTCAGATTTATTACAGTAACTAGTCTCCATTCAAAAATAAAATAAAATAAAATAAATAGATATAATAATAATTATAAAATAAACAAATAAAGTACAATAAATATAATAATAATAATACTAAAATAAAAATAAAATAAATAAATAATAATGATAAAACAAAAATAAATAAATAAATAAATAAATAAATAAAATAGATATAATAATAATAATAATAATAAAATAAAAACAAAATAAATAATAAATATCGTGTGTATTATTGTGCACGGTTTTTTTTTTTTTTTTAAATTTTCTGTTGACTATTTAAAGGCATTTTAGGCTGCATAAGCATTTAAATGAATAGCAATTAATTGAAATATTTAATTTGTTTACATGATAATAGTATCTTAATGAAATCTAATAAAAACAATAGGATGAATATTATACCCAGGCGCAAACGTATATGTTTGACAAACAAAATGACGGTTAAAATACAAACTTATTTTATCTTGTATCGAATACGTAAAATAATTCTTCATTTTTACTTCAGCATCCTCCAATGCTTCCACTAAATGTTCTATTCGATAAATCCTACAGAAATGTAAATAAATATAACTTTTGGATAGATTTAGTTGCCCTGCGTTTCAGGCGTCTGCACACCCAACGATTCGCTTCTCTCCGCATACTTGCGCAAAGGTACGGTTACAAACAAAGTGTTGTCGGTTCTCCCGAGCGCTTTCCTCTTTCTCTCGTGTTTTTCCCTGGTGTAGTTCTTGAAGACCAATTTTCTGAGCCTTGTGCCAACCGCGGCAAAGCCTCCGATTAGTCCGAAGGGAACGTTCGGGAATGATTTATTGCAAGAGATCCGATACATTCCTGACCAGCCATAATGACCTGATCAGGAGGGTGGCTTACCACGGTGGTTAAAGACAAATGAGGATGGAGAGTCGGGTTGCTTGGCAGTCAGCAAAAATTTAATCGCTTCTATTGTCTGGGAAATAGTACTCGTATAGAGAAAGACGCAGTATTTGTGTTCGCAATACATTCGAGGCATGTTTATGTTCGCAATACATTCGAGGCATGTTTATGTTCGCAATACATTCGAGGCATGTTTATGTTCTACTGAAGGTACGCTTAAAGGGATGCTGATATCTCTGCGAGAGGTATTTGTTCAAGATTACTTTTCTAATATCAAAGAAGTCGTTTGGGTATCTTACTGATCTGGATAAACATTTCAGCCAACCAAAGTATCTCAAATGTGAGGTGCATTGTTTTAGTTCGACTTCTACTCTCTAGATGGCATGACGTATCGTCCAAAAAAAAAAAGTCGATTTAATTTAACTACGCCTAGACAAGACTTTAGCTCTGTTTTTGTATGGCTTTATTGTTTACATTTCACGTGATTATATGTTAAACAATGAAATTACAAAACTGGTTTAAACAATGCTCTCCCGCAGGTTGAATATTAAACTGATCACCTTCCACTTCAGAAAATAGTGCCGTCATAAAATAAGGAAAGATTAAAACATTAAATAGAAGATATTTCGGTAATGCTAACCTTAAGGTTAGCATTACCGCATGTGAATGCTTTAAAGCATTGCATTAGTTAAATAAACACAGTACATATTCATATTATTCATTTCTTTAGTTTTATAGGAGTGTTAGATAATCATTCTAGTTGCATTGCACATTTATTAAAAAACCAAAGTGTTCATTAAACATTGTTATGTTACACAAAAATGCTCAGGAGGTCACCAGAGGGAATTTTTTTAATGAAAATCTTATGGTTTTAAAGGAAGCTTCTAATTTCTATCCGTGTATTCTTATCTTTTTCTTGTTCTTTCTTACAGATACCTCTTTACCATTATTAGCTACCTCATCGGTGTGTTCATCTTCGCTACTATCGTGGGTGAGTTCTTACCATTATAACCCGTCTTTGACTTAAGTTATTAAGAAGCAATTATAAATCGTATTGACTTACATTTTGAACCTTTGTTTATTTTCGATGACTGATTCCAACTCGTGGATGAAGAGCAAACAATCGTATTGAGTTTCATGTCAAGCACGTCCAGCCTATTTGAGACAGTTCCTCTATAGAAAAGAAAATACTTTGAATCCAGAAATAAACATCGTAAGAATGTTTTAAAGAATTCTTCGGGTGAATATAATCTTCGCCTTCAAGACACTCATTTTTCTATAAGGATAACTTCTTGTACACTAAGCGTTTCATCTTATTCGCTTTTAAGCTGTTGTGGCGTAGTCGGATGTGCTTTTACGTCGGAAGGCTTGAATCTGGTCTTAAATGATGCATTTAGTGCACGTATTCACTTCCACTTGCATATATTGATCATTTATACAATTTATGCGCGAATGCAAATAATGCATAGGAATATTTTTATGCTTTTTGTTATGCCGCATCCCAGTATTTTTTTCCTTTTCTTTTATCCAATTCTGTTGCGTTTTACTATTATAAATGTGTGATATCGCATATTCTCTTCTATTGTTCTGGAGCTCGAGTTCCATTTGGTTTTGATTCTGAACGTCAGAAGATATTCAAGTTAATCCCCTCTGCACTGGCCTCACCCAGACCAGGTGTCTCAGGAGATGAAATCCATCTCCATAAACACAATCACAAACACAACTACAAATTCACACGTATGCCACAATAATTAACTTTTTAATATGTAAATATTTCGTCTTAAGTATCCAGGGGGAACGCCAAGGGTATTTGCCGCCCGAGTGCAAACTTTTATCGGCCGTCCCTAATACTGCATTGCATAATCCAAATTAGATATTAGGTACATACAATGCCGCCCGGGTGCGGTGCACCCTCCTTTCACCCTCGGGTTGGCGCGGCCCTGTAAGTATCATATACAGTTATAAACAACAATAGAAATTACATTAAAAAAAAAAAAAAACATTAGTGCGCATGCTTACATTGGAAACTCTCTATGTATAAGGTTTAAGGACTAAATACTATTGGGCTGGAATTAGAATAAATTAAAACTGATAACTTTATTTTATACTGTTGAAGATAATAATTTCCCCAACTTTTGGGACAGTGAGGAAGTCGTTACGGTTAAGATTGGGTCTGTGCCGTAAAGCTTCGGCACTTTCTTTATACAAACGCTCATGTTTATATACGGATCGACGTAGTAGCTTGGTGCGTTGCCATTGGCACTTCGTATACGCCAAGTAACATCAGTGGTGAGAGTTTGTCTTTTGGAAAAGGTAACAAACTGTGAATTTAATTTTTTTTGGTTTATAGGAAGCAGCGAGTTTTATTTCTTCAAAATTTTTGACAAACGTTCATCCTCACTAAATGGATTCAATTCAATAACAACTCAAAAAACTATTAGCCACCCTCTCATACATCAACCTAGACAAGAAGAAGCCCACAGGACTCTTATACTGTATATCAAAGGCATCTCTGAACGTTTGTCAAATATTTTGAAAAAATAAAACTCGCTGCTTCCTATAAACCAAAAAACTAAATCCACAGTTTGTTACCTTCTCCAAAAGAAACTCTCACCACTGATGCTACCTGGCGTATACGAAGTGCCATGTTCTGGTAACTTGTCTTACTGTGGACAAACAGGAAGATCTGTGAATGAACGCATCTCTGTCCATCAAGACCACATCCATCTTATCAAATCTAACAAATCTCTTCTCGCACAACATGGAGTTGAAAATGCCAACCACAGGATCCAATGGCAACGCACCAAGCTACTACGTCGATCCGCATATAAACATGAGCGTTTGTATAAAGAAAGTGCCGAAGCTTTACGGCACAGACCCAATCTTAACCGTAACGACTGCTTCACTGTCCCAAAAGTTGGGGAAATTGTTATCTTCAACAGTATAAAATAAAGTTATCAGTTTTAATTTATTTTAATTCCAGCCCAATAGTATTTAGTCCTTATACATAGAGAGAGATTCCAGTGTAAGCATGCGCACTAATGTGTTTTTTTTTTTTTTAATGTAATCCCTATGGTTGTTTATAACTGTACCGATGATGTCTTATGACACTTAAGACGAAATATTTACATATTATTTATAGTTATGCGAATTTATAGTTATGAACCACAGGTTTCTCTGTATAAGAAAATCACAAACACGAATGTCCGAGGGGGGGGGGGGGGTTCGAGCCCGCATCTTGTTGTTTGGAGAACAAATATGCTAAATATGCCAGCTAGGCTGACAGTGTACTCGTCATTTAGCTAATTTTCACCTTTCTATTATCTTCAGTTAGCGTATTACAAAACAGTTTATGGTTTCATATTTATAAAGAACTTTCCCCTTAGTTTTTGACATTTCTGGTTGGTTGGTCCTTAGATCTGTTTGAAAATCATGTATGATCATCTGATTATCTCTAAGATAACGACATAAGATTGTTTTATAATGGATCGCTTTAGTCCTTCCTCTAAATATCTATTTTATTCTTTAATGGAGAATCATTGCAGTGGTATTTCCCTTTTGTGATTCTTGGCTTCATCTACAAGCAATTTTGGGGAACATTCTGTTTGTTCCAGTGATAAGAATCTCTTTCTATTTCCGAAACGACAATCAGCTACTATAATTAGGGAACTCTTGCAACCACTCAACTCACCCAACATTCCTTTCTACTTTAGCGTGTTCAACATCAAACAGCTGGAAAATTTTGTACTTTTACAAGTCTTCATTATCGTGGATTTTCGATGGCAACACCTTTCCATTTGAACTGGAAACCTCACCGCTAATGGTGAGCATTTTAATGTTGGCTTACTCAAAGAGACGCAGCCTTCGTCGATGAATCTGTCGGAAAATCATCCATCGGAAACCATCTCGATTTAGAAAAGAGCTGTTTGAAATAATACCTATCATATTTGTGGTACAATATCCATTAATAAAATAATAATAAATAATACTAATATGCGTGCGTATCCTAGCAACAATGTTCATGATCGCGATGACAAAACGAAGACACGTTGCTAGTTCCTCCGTCTTCTTTGAAGTGATTCCCAATGATGGATGCTTCATTTGTATATTTTCTAAGTTGTATAATCAAAGATTATCATTACGATTCTTGCGATTTTATAATTATAATTTGCATTATAATTCCATGCCTTACAAGTTATGAGATCGAGAAAGCTTTTTTTTTCGTTATTATTTTTATCATTAAAACGTCTACTTGAGGCAATGAGTAATTCTATTGAGCTGTGATGACATATAAGTATTAAAATAATGAAAACGTTATCTTTGATAACGTTTTCATTATTATAATTTTGATAACGTTTTCATTGGATATTTGATAACGTTTTCATTGGATATTTTAATATTCGTAAATTAATAGCGAATAATGTTATATAATAAAGCGATAATGTTAGCTAAGTTTGTTGATTCTTCAAAATGTTTTATAACTTCTGCATTCCATTGGTTTTTAGGATTTCCATTGAATCATTAACCCGTCTGTATTAATGTATTGCACGTTTGCAAGTTTTTGTGGATGGCATTCACGTCAAAAAATTATTTTTATTATTTTGTTTTAAACATTTCATTATTTCTCAGATAAATTACATACATTACATGAAGACAATTATGCATAATAAATACTTGGTTGGGAGTGATCGACCGTGAGATGCGGTGATCAATACCCTTGGAGGGTAATGGATGGCAATGCGGTAGCCAATGAAGTTCTAACTGAGGCTCGGCTATTGCTGTTACCCTCCTGCCATGATCAGAGCTTTATAGCTCAATAACACCTTATCCTTACACTGTCCTCTACAGATAACGGGGAAGATGAAAAGCATTCTTGCTTCGCCCCTTTAAGCCAGTCCTTATAAGGACAACAAATACTTTCTCGTGCATAAAATTTTTTTTAAATAATAATAATAACAATAACTGTTTACAACATATATTATTATAATATTCATAATGATGATTATTACAGATGTTTCTTTGCAATTTTACACTCTATGTATACAATATCAATGGGTATAATCACTCTATATTGCATACTTTTGTTACGGTTATTACATACATTACATACATTTGTTTACATATGATACTTACATTACATACATTTCTATACATATAATACATACATCACATACTTTGGTTTACATGTGATACGTACATTACATGCACTTGGTTACATATGATACAGCTTGGATGAGAACTAATTTCTCTGCTTTCATCCTCGAAGCTTATATGTAAGCTTATCTGAGGATGACACCAGTTGGTTATTATTTATTGTTTTTTTTTTTTTTTTTGGCTGTGTTGGGAAGCTAAGAAATCTATGATTGAGAAATTCGCGCGCGCGCACTCAACAATAACTTGGAATGTATTGATGCGTCGCTGAACTGGAAGCCTGAACGAATATATTGTGTTTCATTAAGTTCGTATGGTATTTTGGGTGCGTGTTTCTTGTTCGTAGTATGTCCTTAGAGCTCTTTTCAGGCTATTGTAGTTTGTAAGGTTTCTGAATTCAAAAGGTAATTTGTTTATCATGTCTGGGATGTAGAAGATTCGCGTGGCCTTTCCGTAGTGATTATTGTATTTATATGTGATATAATTAGTAGTCTGAGGTCTTGTAATACGGTATGTATTTCTGACTGTCTTGTAGTTGGCATCGAAATAATGTTTTAGCAAAGCTGCATAGTGACATAAATGCTTTGCTGTCAGTATTTTGTGTTCTGACATTGCAATGTATTTTCTCTTTGTTCCCAAAAGATCAGTTTTATCATTTTGTACTGTAGCGACATTAATCTATTTTATTTGTAAGGTGCACAGAAAGCATACGTTGTTATAGGGTATCATAGTATATTTTGGCATAGTGCTTTGTATATTAGTGTTTTTAGGCGTATGGGAACTATGTCTTTTGACCTGTAGAGTTTGCCACTCATTGTTCGGAGTTTCTTGTGTAGATGGTTTATGTCGCTATTCCAGTTCATATCTGCATCGAAGTAAATTCCAAGGTATCGTATTGTTTCAACCTGAGTGATTATAATAGTTTTGCTATTCTGTGTGTTTTTTATGTTGGAAAGTGGATGGTTGGATGGTTATATATTTGTTATCAACTGGTCGAGTCAGTGGATTTCTGAATATCATTAATTTTGTCTTTTCTGAGTTTAGGTGTATGGAGTTTTTCGTGAGCCAGTCTATGATCACATTTATGTCATGTTGCATATTTGTTTGGGCTATGCTTGCGTTATTATGGATGGATATTATTGCTGTATCGTCTGCGTATTGGAATATCTTGCCTTTGAGTGGTAACTGATTAATATCGTGCGTGTAAATGTTGAATAGAGTTGGGGAGAGTACAGCTCCCTGTGGTACTCCACAGGTTACTGGTAGCTCTCTGCTTCGGTTTGACCCGATACGTGTGATATGCTTTCTATTTTGGAGGTAGTTTGTAAAGGTTTGATGTGCGAGTGTATTGAATGCTTTAGTTAGATCAGTAAAGACTACCATGGCAATTCTGTTTTTGTCTAAGGCGGTATTAATTACGTCTGTAAAGTATTCCAAGAGAGATGTTGTTCCCTTATTTTTCTGAAAAGCATATTGTGTTTTGGGGATAATATGAAAGATCTCAGTGTATGCTGTGAGTTTCTTCAGTATGATCAGCTCCATAATTTGATTGATAATTGGTAATGTTGCTATGGGTCTGTAATTGCTGATTAATTTTCTTTTTCCATGTTTGTATATGGGTGTGATTATGGCGGTCTTTAGCATACTTGGTATCTGTCCTGTTTTAAATATTTTGTTTATTAATTTTAGTAGGATAGGACGTAAACTAGTTGCATGTTGCTTTATATCTTTATGTCTTATACCATCAATTCCTGGGCCTTTGTTTGGTTTGATTTGATGTATTGCAGAGAGAAGTTCTGCTTCTTTTATGGTTGGGAACCATAATGTCTGTTTTGATTGTGGTCCAAGTGGAGGGTCTCGTTTTGTGATTGGGGGAAATATTTCTGTGCAGTTCTTGGATGGAATCTGCAAAGTATTGGTTAAAGTCATTTGCTAGTTGTTGGCTAGGTTTTGTGTCTTTCATGAAACTGTGTTTTATGGTTTCGGAGGCGGTGGTGTTGGGAACAAAATCTAGCATCTCATTGATCAGATGCCAGGTTTGTTTCATGTTGTTTTGTGCAGAAGTTGTTAGTTTGTCTCTGTAGTAGCTTCTTTTTGCATTTCTTATTTGTGTTGTGAGGCGATTCCTTGTTATCTTATATTCAGTTTTTAAAGCTGTGTTATTTGGATATCGCTTTAATTCTTTCCATAAAGCGTCCTTTCTGTGTATTTCTATGATTACGTTGTTGTTGTTTTTGAACGAATTCGGACTTTCTTTGTAGCTTTCTTATATATTTCCTCCAGTGTGAGTTTAATGTTGTTGTATAAGATATCTGCTGAATCTGATGCCAGGTGTTCCCAGTCTGCTTTTCTTATTTCGTGGTTGACTATTTCTTTGTCTATTATTGTTTTCTGTCGCTTTTCTTCTGTGGGACATTGCATGGATATTGTCTTAGTGTGCAGCTTTAGAGCGGTGAAGTAATGGTCTGCTACTTTGCACTTTATGACTGATGCAGTGTAACTGTTTGGTGGTGCTCGTTTATATGATCTAGACAGGAGGCAGTGATACTATTTCCGAATATTTCTTCTCTAGTACATGATATTATTGTTGGTATTAGATTATACATGGATAGTGTGTCTAGGTATTGTACAGTGTTGTTCTGGTTTTCATTTGCAATATTTATGTTTATGTTGCCAATTATCATTAGGTGTTCGGTTGAGCATATTTCTTGGCTTGAAAGCCAGCAATTGAGTTCGTGCAAGAATTTTATCATGTTTAGGTTTGGTGGGCTGTAAATATTATTTAGTATTATGGGATGCTGTCTATTTGTGGTATTAGTGATTTCGAGGCAAAGGGTTTCAGCATGCTCAAACTGATAGGCTGTTTCTTTTGCTATTAATTTTTGTTTGATAAATATTAATATTCCACCCCCTCTTTTTGTTTGGCGGCATGATCTATGTTGTTTGAAGCCTGGAATTTGGATTTTAATAATAATAATAATAATAATAATAATAATAATAATAATAATAATAATAATAATACATTGACTTTCCTTATAAATATATGACGTCTTTTCTTTTTTTTCTTTTCTTTCCTATAAGGATTTTATATATTTCTTATTGTTAAAATATAAATATCTTCATTTACATTAAAATTAATCACGTGATACCTTTGGCATCAGGCTCCATGGATTTTGAAAGGGCACCTTGATTTTTAAAAGAGAGATTAATCTCAAAAACGACGCATTTCGATATATTCTACTATAATAAAATCCACAGGGAATCTTCTGCGACAGAAACCTGCACTTTGGAAGGGAGAAAAGAAAACAAAGAAGAAAAAAAAAACGGTTTATTGCATGAAGAAGATATGAATGCAAACATGCTGTCTCTGCGAAGTCGTTCTGATAAAATGCGATTCTCGGATAAGTCAACATCGGATAGTTGTGACAATATAAAAACGTATCAAAGGAAACGGTCTTGCTGTAGAGGAATTATAGAAGAAGGCGACACTGGAACGAATAAGCAGTAAAACAGCAGTTTTACTGTTCATCCTATTTGGAGAGAGAGATCTTCATTCACTGAGCTCAGCCATTTTCTTTAGTAACATCCGATCCTGATGGTAACAAATACAAAGACAGATGTCTGCTTTTCTCTCGAAGAATTATAAAACTAATTCTGTTACGCACTTGCGAAGATACTATTTTACGAGAGTGCATTTTATCTTGAAGCTAATCTGTAGAGTAACTTCAAAGAAATCGTTACACTGCATTTTTTACGGAACTATTCAAAATTATTTTTGAAAGTTTTTATTTTTTTTGAATAACTTAATTACTATTGTGAGCTATTTCTTTTTGCTAACCAATTCGTAAATAAACAATGCGTAATGCAAATTATCAATTTCAGATAAATTAATTTTTAAATGGTGTTTCTGTTTCAATGTAGATTATATTAAATATTTTGTAATATTTATATTATTATTAATGTATTTAGTTTACAATTTTAAATTACATTTTTATTGTATTTAAAATATAAGATTAATTTTAACAAGAGTTTATTTTAAGTAGTTAAAAAAGAACGGAATGCCTTGAACGGAGCAACATAGATGAAATACAAAAATCATTATCATCATATGTGAGTTCAAATGGGTGTTCACGCTGTTATGACAGCACTACATCATTAAGTTTAAAATATTAATAATTTCCTATTAACAATTTTCCTTCAAATTAATAAATTTATAAAAATAAAAGTAAAGTAATAAGAGTGTTAAACTTCCAAGTTAAATTTTTCGTATACGTTTAAGCTACCAATAAAATTAATCCATATTTTAATATCAATTACCAGACCATCTTACATCAAAATATTTTTAATCTTTTACATAAAACCATTCTTCTTTTTTTTTTGGTTTGTTTTTCATAAAATGCATCCAAGTGTGCGGTCTTTGGAAAAAGAATCGCCCTTGTGTACTCGATCAGTCAACAAACGATTTCCTATGCGAATTCTTGACAAAGACGTCGCTATTTATTAGCACGACTTGTTTCTAACCTCGCTTACTCATCTCAATGTTACCATAGTTACATTCATCCTTCCCAACGTAGGATTACCGACGAATCTCCATTCCCCAGGCGATCATCCCGTTGTTCTACAAATATCCCCCATCAGTGACTAGATGGCTCTAATTACCGCCGCCACGGAAGTTCCAAACTGACACACGAAGGTGTAATGCACAACTAAAAGCAGTTATTTTTGAACTCTTACTGACGGTCCATTGTGAATAGATTAACATTTTAAGATGATAGATAGATAGGAAAGCCTCCACAGATGGCTTCAGTTGCGATCTATGAGATAAGTCGACAGGCGTTGCAGTTGATCTACATATAAATGACTTAGTAGCGCATCAGTGTTTTTAATCACAAAATATTTACGATCTCAACATTTATTAGCCAACAACAAGAAGCAAATTTTAAAGATAAACTATACAAAAATAGAGCAAAAGAAATATTTATTTTTAATAATGAATTTACATTAAAATTCTTTTGATGATTAATTAATTATAACTAAGATAAAAAGCCAAACGGCTATTTTTTCTGGCGAAGTTAATTCAATTAAGGGGATAAAAATCCCTTATTATTTTACAGCCAGTATGCGAAACTCTGAGATCGAAAACTACGATCTAAGAGTTTCATGCCAAAGAAAATTGTAGTTTTCGATCTCAGAGTTTCGCATACTGGCTGTAAAATAGTAAGGGATTTTTATCCCCTTAATTTGATTAATAAATTACTTTTTTTATTAGTTAAACACCATTTTTTGTATTTCTTCTCATTTATATATATATCATCATCATCATCATCATACGTATCAAGGATTTAGGCCTAGCATGGCCTGTTCCGGCCTTAGAAGTCATCGTTTAAGAGGACGTCCTGGTTTTCTTTTCCCTAATGGCTTGTACTTTAAGGCTTGTTTTGGTAATCTTTCTGTTTTCATTCTTTGAACGTGTTCCATCCATTTATGTTTATATTTTTTAATTTTTTTCAATTACTGGTTCTTGGTTTAATTCTTTCATAATATCTTCGTTTCTTTTGTGATCAAATAGGGTATACTTTGCAGTTTTTCTCATAAACTTCATTTCTGCTGTTGTTAATCTTTGTTTGTCTTTTTGTTTTATTGTCCAGATTTCGCTTCCATACATTAAGACCGGTAGGGCTAATGTATTGTATACTTTTAGCCTGGTTTGTTTTTGAACTAGGTTTGGTTTAAATATAGAGTTAATTACTCCTGTTATTTTTAAATATTTTGCAATTTTTACGTTTATATCTTTTTCATTTTCACATGTGATCATACATCCTAGGTAATTAAATGAATTCACCTGTTCTAAGATCTTGTTATCTAATACTATTTTAGTTCTTGCTGCATCTTGTCCTTTAAAAGCCATAGTTTTTGATTTTTCTGTTGATATTATCATACCATAATCTTTGGATATCTCATTTAGATTTAAAATAGCTTTCTGTAAGTTATCTTCAGAATTTGTAATTATTATTTGGTCGTCTGCAAAGAGGAGAGTGTTTAAGTTAACTGTAGGTGAAAGTTTAATTCCTTGATGTAAATTTTTACTCTATTTTATTATTATTTCATTTAAGTAGATATTAAAAAGACTTGCTGAGAGGGGACATCCCTGTCGGACCCCTTGGTTTATCTCTCTTGTATATGATAGCTCATGATTTAATCTTATTTGTATTAGATTATTTTCATATATACTTGTAACAGCTTTTAGGATATTATTTGGTATTTGTCTTTCTTTTAATATGTTAAATAATATGTTTCTTTTAACTTTGTCAAATGCTTTTTCAAAGTCGATAAATGCAATATGTGTTTCTAAATTATATTCTCTTCTTTTCTCTATTATTAATTTTAGGCAGAAGGCTGGGTCTACACATGATCGTCCTTTTCTAAATCCATTCTGTACCTCTAGAATAAAGTTTTCGGAATATTTCATTAGTTTGTTATTTAAGATTCTGCTGTATATTTTGTAACATGAATTTTATATATATATATATATATATATATATATTATTCCCATATATATATATATATATATATATATATATAAGAGCTCACCTGAAATTAATGAAGACATCAACCTACTATTAACATGATCAAATACGTTGTGTGCTGGGCTCTATTTAGATGACTGCAGAAGTAAGTTAATAAATTTTGCAAATAGAATTATAAATGTTTGATTAGTGGAAAACTTTGTGACAAAATGGTAGAAATCTCAGACGAAGAAGAAGAATGTGACATCTGTCCGGGTTTGAAAGACAGCCACATGTTTTAATCCAATTCGAAGCGCAAGGATTGACATTTATTAAGACGTTCCCCTTCAGCTAAAAGAAAGATAGTCGGATCGTATGGCGACAGGGTTCTCTCGTCAAAATCTGATATGTATATATTTAAAAATTGCCAAAAGCAAACTCAGGAAAACCCAATTAACTTACATTACCTTTAATCCTTAAAATAGCCCCAACTTGTTAGAATATAAGTTCCACCGGGTGACAGAAAGCTTTCGAGGGGAATGTTTGCGCACGCGCACTCGCTCCATTTTCCCAGTTAAAAACAAGTGTAATAGCTCTCTGAAACTAAAAAGCTTCTTTTCTCTCATTCGACTGATGCTCGATTGTGTTGAGATCCAGTGAAAAATTCGACCAATGAAATGTGTAAAGTCGCCTATCCAGATCTTGTAATGTCGTATGTACTAATATTATTTTTGTGGAAGTAACTGAAACTAGATGGATTAACTGCGTGAGTAAGAAGAGATGGTCACCAACAATGTTCAAATAAGCTGAGAACATTGAGACCTTGCTCCACCATTCTCAGGAGACCACCTACTAAGAGAGCTCTCCTTTCGCAGCATTAGACCACAATGACTGCAACAGTTTATGTTGTTGTTGTGTCAAATTCTGTGTGAAAGAACTTGAAACAGGATTGTCGGATGCGACGTGTTTTTATCTCCTTAATTATCACTGCACACTGTGTGAAATTGACAGAAGGGAAAATCGATACACTTAGCTACTATCCGTGCTACCCACTCGTGATGGAACTTGACTCGAGTTCATCGAGGTTACCACATTGAATACAATTGTTGTATTTCTCTATTATTTGATGAATTCTGTTTCAACTTCAGACATCGGCAAGTCGTTGCGACCACGGGATTCCAATAGTTGAATGCTCTCTGATTATTTCGACCACTCTTGAACCTTAGTAGGAAGGTAGTTTTTGTGATATTTCCGGTCCCACGTTTGGCTCCAACGGTCTCGTCCTTTATGGCACTATTGGATAGAAATCGTCTTCTCTCTACATCCACTCCCTCGATATCTGCCTACCTGCTTTATATAACCTAGAACTTCTTCTTGATACTATTTCTCGACTACCTGCGATAATTCTTGTGCCGAAGGAGGAAGGTCATCATCGCTTAATATTTCCGTGTTAATTTCTTGATCTTTTCACAGGATTTTTTGTCTGTGATGCCTGCGAAATCTTAATTATTATACAGAAGTTTACAACCAACAATTTTGGACTCAACAGCTTTGTTCTCGCATCACAAAGCTAAAAATGACTGTTCCTTCTTTTCTTTTTTTTTTTCTGCGGAGGAGGAGTGTTGAATGAAGTTGTTGAATATTCGCCAGCTCGTGACTTCAATCGGGTGAGTAATAAAATTAAAGCAGCGGAGACGGGAACGGCATACTTAGAAGACAGCGATGGGAATTCAAGTGCTGGCATACACTAAAAAACAAACGGAGGTTGGGGGGGGGGGGGGACGAAAAGTGAAACAAATAAAAAGTGACTGTCTAGAACGGGAGGAGCAAACAACAACCCTGAAACAGTGCGCGTGGAATAGGTTTGCATACGGAATAAAGCATGACGCCCGCATTCGCTCTTCCAATTGGATCTCAGTATACGGGACTAAATGACGGCTTGTTGCCATCGCAACTGCCACGCTCCAATTTTTTTTTTTTTTCTATCTTTCTACACGATTTGAAGGCAACGAATGAAAGAAACTGCGAGATGTGGATGCTTTCTAATGACGGGGGGGGGGGGTCACTCTCTGTCTTCACTTTTACTTTCTTTCATGTATTTTAGATGGCTTTTCGTGACTCAAATTCTTGCTTCTGACACTCTCGAGACATTTTCGAGTTATTTCAGAACTCATTCTCGCAAGTCCCCGAACTGTCGTGCGTACGCGAACTCGAATTTTTGCTGACTCTCCACGATCGTTAAAAGAAACATCCCGAGGTCGTATAGGCTTAATGGATGCAGAAATGGATGGCATCAGAAATGAAAGCGTTAATAATAATTCGAATAAATGTTATTATTATTAAAAAGAAGACCGTCATCTGATGATGACAGGGGGCGCTAACATTCACTTAATTCATCAAAGAAGAAAAATGAACGACAAGCTACTTCGACTGTACGTTCCATGTTTGTATATTTAATAGGGGGGAATCACATCCGTCTTAGTTGACATCAAACAGACGAAACCATATTATTGTATAGAAAGGTAAGATTCTTATTGGGTTATTTAGATGGTTTTTAATTGGATAATGCTCGTTTCTCAAACTGCTGAGTTAAGTTTTCTTGCAGGATCGTGGAATTCTTAAAAAATATTTAAAATATTAATCGCCCGTTAACACGGTGGTGTCACGTGGATAGTGGTAACGCCATCGTAGTGCTGCTTCGATTCTGTACCTATTATGGCGAACATTTTCGTTTTAAATTGTCTCACTTTCCGAAGTCTTTTAATATGCGTTCCGATCTAATTTTAGCATCAAAATGGAAAGTTGAAAAGTAAAGAGAAAGTTTTTAATCTTTTCTGTTCCGAAAATGTCAAAAGTGATCTCCTTGAGTTCCGCATCACCCCTAGTAATGTCAGAAATTACCACATCAGCGACAAGATTCGCTTGGCCCAATCCTTGTATTTACATGCGCCTTTTGTTTTGCCTTGAAAATGTCAACCATATAGTTAACGAAACGTCAGTAAAACAATAGCACGTAATTAAAAAATAAAACAGGCATTATTTACTTGCCTAAGTGAACTCTAGATTTTGGATTAGTGATAATGACTTCTATTCACATATTAATATTAAGGTTTTTGACTTTAAATGATGCCAGGATTTATTTTCCTTTTTTTATTTTCAGGCCAAGTAGGCAATGTGATCACCAATCGAAATGCCAGCCGTCTGGAATTCGAGCGCCTTCTGGTGAGTTGTTTATGATTAGAAATCAAAGATGTATTGTATTATTGCTATTTTTTGTTATAGAAATGATTCTGCTGACAAATAACGATTAAGTGTAATCTCGTGTTTTGGCTCAAAATTCATTTTGCGATCTTCCATTTACACAACACAAAAAACAATTTATTTTATTTAATTTTTTATTTATTGCATTTTTTTTTTATAAAATCCATTTTGTTTTGGATTTGAACTTGTTTTTGAGCGCTGAAACAAAGAACTTCGCGTGCTTTCTGTTTACTCTTTGATGGACATAAACAAGGCTTAACGGAGTTTTTTTTCCGGACCTTTCAGAAAGAAGTTCCGCACGTCACAGGATTTGATGACGTGTTAACAGCATCAAAATACGAAGTTCACACTTTAAATCAGTAAACTCATGCGGAAGAACGACAGGTCAATTTCCGATATTTGGATTACGCGAGAAAAAATAAAATTAGCTTACAGACAAGTGAACAATCATTTGGGTTGGGACATTATAAGACTCCTACTTTTTTGTAAGATGACAAAAGGAACAACTTAAGTAAAACAAAGGAAATCTGTGTTAATTAAATAATTTATTTCATTTCATCTTTTTTTTTTTTTTCATGCAAATATCTGAATTTCATCGGTTGTCTATTCTTATGCTGCACCTACGGAATGAAAGATTGAGTTCGAATCCCTTGAGGAACTTTATAGGAGATTTCAATGACGGGGGGGGGGGTTAGTCGGTCTCGAACGGAGGTCATAGGGTTTCTCCTGACAACTCAAGTTTTTCATCCCGCGAAACAGGCAGGACGGCGAAAAGAACACGCGCAATTAACAGAGTTCATAAACTTGTCTCGTAGCCTTGGCCGCTTTCGCAGTAATTCCAAATAGCTTATTTTCTTTCCAAGAGTCGTGTTAACTAATACATTAGCGATTACGAACCTGTTAGGACTTGTGAAGACGCTTTATCATATTTAAATGTTCGTGAAGCCCCGTGTTATTTTTTTTTTTTCAATAAAATGTACTCAGTAAAGTACTGAAATAATCCCCAAATTATTTACTAAGGAATCATATATACGAAGTACAATCCAGTCACACGCTATATAATTCACGTAGACAAACATCCGGCGTTTTTCTTGCACGCGCGCGTGTGTGTGTGCGTGCGTATTTGGTATATCAGAATTAGTAAAAGGCGTGACTTAGGGCATGGTATGATTATTGGTGCTAGTATCTCACAAACGTCTACTCTTCTGGACTATTCACACACAACAGTATTTGGAGTATATAGTTCGCCCACCGATAAGAGATCCTTCGACACTTCTGCGCATGTCAGAAAAAGGAGAATCAATTCCGATAATAGGGTAATCAGTCCGTATTGTCGGATGAGTTGTTTATTATTACAGGCCGGAAAATTAACTTCTCTTTTATGATTATTGTAGTTAACTATGTTGCTTGTATAACAGTTGGGAAATTTTACCTATAAAGCACGTGATTTCGCGTGTTGGCAACCAATTCGCACATCCTTCATTTCTTTCTTACCTTCAGCATGAGTCGACTATTTTTGGCAAGACGCCAAGCAGAGACCTACAAACGGTGGACGAACCATACTAGGAGTAATGTAATAACCTGAGTAGTAGTAGGGGCACTTCAGACAAGATGAAGATAAGATAAGGAATCGTGAGTGATTGGTTGTTCATTTGATGGCGTTACTGTTTGTGACGTCATCAGTTTGGAATTTTTCTGTGGATAATCTGTGTGTGTGATGTCACGTTGTTTGTTTTGTTCGCGTATGGAATTATGCATGATGGTAGCGATAAGGATTCGTGTCGTGATTGGTGGTGCACTTTGAACAAGATCAAGATAAGGAATCGTGTCGTGAATGTTTGTTATTATCAGAAGTAGATAAGTGACATAATTTGTTAGTTTTAAATAAGTTGTCAAGTTTTGTGTTGGTTGTCTATATATGGCAGTACTAATTTTCCAATAGAGTTTGGGGTATTTCTTTCCTGTTAAAAGTCTATGGGAATTCTTAAATCGTTGTAGAGTCATGATGGTGGCAATCATTAGGCTTTTCTGAATAATATAATTATATGCTAGTGTCCCTGAAACACACACACACACACACACACACACACACACACACACACACACACACACACACACACACACACACACACACACACACACACACACACACACACACACACACACACACACACACACACACACACACATTACACAAGAAAAGCTGCTAAAGTATAAATTTTGATACTCTAATATGTACCCTATGATTATTCTTATAAAAAAAACCCAATTCAGTATTAGAATTTCGCTTACCAAAACATACGAGCAGTGATTATTGAAATTACAATTATCAATTCTTAAGTTTAAGTTAAAAAAAATTAACTTACATTTCTTTCCAGAATGGGAACATCTTAGTACTGTGTAGGTTTTCTGAATATTCCAAATTATTGATTTTTAACATATATTCACAGAACAGAACTAAAGTCTGAAAATGCAGTTGACTTTTTTCATTATAGGTTACTGCTACTAACATGTATTCACAGTACAAAAAAGACTATGGAACTGTAGTTTAATCAGCCTTTATTAATCACATCCTATAATATATGAGTTGCGGTATTGTTCAAAAGGTATCATTTTCCCATAGTTGGATGTTTCTCAAACACTTACATATGACTAAGTGATTAGCATTCACATGATTGTGATGACACATATCCTAAACTTATTCATTCCTGATTAAGGATTTTATACCCTTATTGTTTTCGAGTAGATGTCTTGTTTGTTTGCATACATTTTGAGTAGCTAGGAAAATGGAAATTATTTCAAATGAATATTAGCTCTGTAATATATATTTTGTGAATTTCTGTGCTACCTTTTATTTGACTGTAATAGTATTAACAAATTGTATTTACTGAATCTAACATAGAGAAATTAAATAAAGTGAAAAAGACAGTATTTTTTTCTTATTCTTCTGATTTAACATTGCGCAGATGTTCATAGTGTATGATTTGTCGCTGGTGCTTACATGTAATTCAAATTATTTTTCTCCATGTGACATTTCAAAACAAGTTAAACTATGGTTTTTACATCGTTCAATTATGTAAAACTGATTTCCGTTAGTCCCAATTGACTGTTGTCCTCTCGGCCCGACATTTATTTCACAGTAGAGATATTTATATATATATTTTAACACAATTATTATATTAGATATTCTTTCCAATCCAAATAAATAATTATTTATTCTTATTTCAAATGAAAATTAGCTCAGAAAGAAAGAAGAAAAGAAGAAAAAATTGTTACCCTCAAATAAATATTTATGATCACAGCAAACAAGAAATTCATCAGCATTTTCAAAGTTTTGAAATTCATGCACATATTGTTTCCATCATTTGGTGTCATTTAAATGAAGAACGGGTCTAGCTATTAAGTTCATTAATGTTTTTTTTCACTATCAATGACGAGTATTATTTGATATATGCATGTTGATTCACTTAATGTTATCTGCACACTATGATACCTTTTTTCTACAGCAATCTTTAAGAGTTTTAGTAACGTGTTGGTTTAAAATATCTAATGTCTCTCTCTGTAATGTAACAGTCGTACTTTCAGTACTACTGTTTTTTCTACTCTGTCGGAGGTATCTACATCTATAATAACAAAAGTGTGACTTTTCAGGTGAAATCTTCTCCACTAAAATTCTGGCTATTAATTTAATACCCAATTCCTTTTGCTTCCAATAGTTGACAGTTTCTTGAAATATTTGATGACTTGCATGAAGAAATAAGACTTTTAATTCACTGAATGGATTTTCAAAAAAAAAAAAAGAAAAGTCTCTGGTTAGTTTGTGGCATGAAATTTCACACCTACAAAAAAGGTCTTACTTAAATTTGTATAACACATCAACAACACCCAACTTGTTCATTCTAATTTACACATTTTATTTGCGTGAAAATTTTATTTACAATGTATTTACTGAATCTAACATACAGAAAATAAATAAAGTGAAAAATACAATCTTATTTTTTGGTCCTTAATCTGCTTATTGTAAATTTTGCGCTGTTGTTCAAAGGTTCTTCCCATGGTTGTTGCAGAATCGCCACCATGTGGTTCTCGACAATGTAACTCTCATCTGAAAGTTTCTTTGTTTGTGATCATTGGTAATTTTTATGCAGTAAAATTAAGGGACACATTTTTATTATTTTGAAACTAATACATATATTTTTGAGCATTATTAAAAGCACAGAAATGTTCGCTATGTTTCCAAAGGCATTTAAAAGTAAACCTTATGTTTTCACGTTTTGGGTATTCAATTTCATTTAAATCAAGAACAGTTCTCTCTAACAGCCTTGTTAATGTTTTTTATTTTTCTCTTCCTTTGGAGAGCAATATTTGATATTTGCACGTTGATTCTATCATCCAATTTTTTAGTTTGTCCAGAGGTAGTGAACCAATTTCCCACTTCAGTTGATGGTTATATTTTATTAACTATCATTGGGAAAACCTTATCTCTGTAGCTCAAAGGATATTCTGTATTATTTGTCCTTATTATGTTAATTTCTTTATCCTCAAATAGCATTTTTGATGTTAGACCATGTGACTAGTTCTCTCACTCATATGTCCGAAATTTTTGGGATGAGAAAAAAAATAAAAAATAGCATTAGGTAGTGGAAGTGAAAGGGTATTCAAGAGGGTGACATGGGTCTTCCCTGCAATGCTCCCCCCACCCCCCTCTCCTCCAGAAAATGTCTGCTCAGGCTAGTGAGATGAGCGAGCCCATCATTTGTGGATCTTTTAGTGATATCACCTCCAACTGATAAGCCACAGAGTAATGTAACCAATGATGTCACAATGTAAGATAATCTCACATCAACATCATATCCAACAGCATGTAGAAACATGTCCATGAATCATCTGCATGAAAGTTTCATTTGGAAGGAACGGTCAGGATTAAGGATCAGGTAAACAGTACTATAAGGAAAAACAAACGAGTCAAGTGTCTTTGCAGTTACTGCAATTCGTTCATCCAGTGCAGATATCGTATTGTGTTGTGGTGTTTTGTGTCCAGTAAAATAAAGTAAAATAATGGGTGAGCCTCAAAAGGCATAGAAATTTTCTTTCTTCAGGAAAATAGCATGAGAAAAAATTCTTCACCTAGCTCTAAAAGGATGGAAACCGATTATTATTTTAGAAGACACGTATATTGTGATGTATTTATCCCGGACCACTTGGGAAAAATTACGCAGGAAGTGGTCTGATATCCTCGGTACTTGCAAAGAAGAGTTGACTATGAAATGGACCTCAGTGAGTGTTATATTCTGAAATGCCAAGATGGGGAACTAATACTTGATGATACAGGAGCTGATGGAAGTAAAGTTTTTCTATTAGTTGTGAAGAAGCTGAGAGATTTTCACCAAAAATGTACGACATTGATAATCATTTACTATTTTTGGAAACTGAATTACCAGCTATTCGTATGATGGGAAAAATTATTGCTAATCATTTATATTCATCAATGGTAAAATTAGAATTTCAAAATTTTATCCAATTCGATAAAGATTCTTTATTTTGGGACATATACGAACATTTTACAAAAACTGTTTGTGTATATTTGGTGACAAAAGAATACACAGTATGTTTAGGGAGTCATGGTGTCATTTCCAGACACTGACACAATATCAAATGTATGGATCTGTGCTTACCATGGTATCTCATTTAAAGACTCTTTTGCGTGACCAGCTATTTTGATGTAATGTAACCAGTGAGTAACGAAAATTTTATTCATTGAACTCTTTTGAAAATGTTAAGAGTGTAAACTAAATATTGTGAAATATTTTAGGTAATTACATGTTTCCAATTTTTCTCTGTGAATATATGTGTAAATAGTATTTCAGAAAAATAAAATATGCATTTGTAAACTTAAATGAACAAATACTTTTGTTCATTTAAGTGCTTTTGTTGTTGTGTTTTTCCACAGTGAATTTTTTACTCAGGTATTCTGATCAGAAATTGATATTTAAATCCACAGCTTTATACCTTAATGCAATTTTGTTTAATTATTGTTAAAAATCACTACTGTGAAATTAATGCCAGGAATGGGGGCACAAAAAAGTGGTGAAAACTAATATCCATGTAATTCATTATTTTAGAAATTGTCTAATGTTATCTATTGACATTGTTTGAGTTATCTGAAAACATTTCGTTCACATAATCGAAAATCCGAACTGTTAGAATTTGGTTGTTTTACAGAGAGACAGCAGATAATTTAACCCAAAAACGTGACTTAAACTCTTAAAGTTTGGTATAGAAAAACGTTTGTACTCTCCAGATAACACAAATACAAATTTTACTTTTCCCCACACAAAGTAAGATAAAAACACAAACAGTATATCCAACAGTATGTAAAAACATGTCGTTGAGTCATCTGTGCAAAAGGTTCATTTTTGAAAGTCAAAAATGGTAGGGCATAGTAAGGGTAAACAGTACTATAAGAAAAAACCATAGAGTTGGGTTACTTTGGACTTAAGGTAATCGTTCATCCACTGCAGCTGCTGTATTGTGTTGTGGTGTTTTGTGTTCGGTAATGTAAAAATAATGGTGAGCCAAAAATTCTTTGAAAGTTTCTTTGCGAAAAGTTCTAATTCTTTAGAATTTTGTAACAGAAAGTTAACATAAAATATAAGATCAGAGCTAATAATAATCAGTGAAATAATAATAATAATAATAA